>NW_013676919.1:7700-10437 GCF_000517525.1 Limulus polyphemus | reverse complement strand
TAGCATTTACTAGATATGTGTTAGTCTTGTATATATATATATATAAGACATTCACAACGTGACGGAACAACAGTGTAATGAGTAATTGAATGCATGCGGACAAAATATTGTTGGCCACGTGAGACGTGAATTATAGTGTTTGTTATAGAGCGACTGTTTGAAATTAAGTGTATCGTAAAGTTGTATTCGGAAAGAACAAACCAGTTTTATTTAAGAAAGGACTTGTGTCGTTAAAGTTTCGTCGAAACGAATTTACGGAAAATTAATTAACCCACGGAGACGTAACAATACGTCCCATAAAATTAAGAGACTTTGTTGAATTTTAATTTTGTGTTTGTAGTGTTTGTAAATTCTGTACATTTATTTAAGTTATTGTTAATTATCTATTGGTTGAATGTAAGACGAACAATACTAAGGAAGGGGAAGTGTTACGACAGCGGAAGTCACGTGACTCTAGTAACACGTCATGAGACTCTAGAACGATTGGGGAACATCACGAATAATCCAGTATTTGCTAGGCGCTCTCTATTCTTGTATATAAGTGCACCAGACAAAGCGAGACAATCAATCGGATTTGAATAGCGGACAGAGAGATTGAAGATATAGATGGACAATTGAGTCAAGCGCGGTAGTAAGAAAAGTGCTTGAATCGTTCGTTGAGAATTATAGCATGTGTTTAAGTGACTGTGGAAATTAAGTGTATTGCAAAGTTGTATTGAGAAAGAATAAACTAGTTTTATTTAAGAAAGGACTTGTATCACTGAAGTTTCTCAGGAAGAATTTCTAATGGAAATTAT
The DNA here is from genome assembly GCF_000517525.1 of Limulus polyphemus. NCBI lineage: Eukaryota > Metazoa > Arthropoda > Merostomata > Xiphosura > Limulidae > Limulus > Limulus polyphemus. Next base: position 9,640 of record NW_013676919.1, on the reverse strand, counting down.
CAAACGAGCAGAGACGTAACAATAGTTATAAAAAAAAACTGTAACATTCCATAATGGTTAAGCAAACATTTTTAATCAACATGTATACTACGCATTCAACATGAACACCATTGTTGGCCTAACCACAATATCAGGTTTTCTTGTTAAGAGATAATGAATATTGTTGAGCATTGCTAGAAAAGGAGTGTCACCAAAGGACAGACGCGGGCTTTTATGTGTATTAGATGTCCCGTGAAATTCAAACAAAGCGATAGAGTTATCTTAAGTCTAGTAAAATCGTGAGGGAAGGGAGATAGTGTCTTAGTCGAGACAGCCTTAATTATTGCTCTGTGAAATGGGGAAAAGTACACGTTTTCAGGGTTTTTAAGTCAGGCTTGCCTAAATTCATTCAGCACCTTTATACACTATACTCACAAAACTGTTGACATATAGAGCAATATTTAAGCAGAACCTTGCTTTGTTGTTTTCACTACTTTTACCAAATAATATCACAGTTAGTGAAAGACGTCTGTGCAGCATCTGCTTCTAAGGCATATACAGCGTGCTTTTTTTTGTTTGCTGGAAGTTAACAACGAGGAAGATAAATACTGTACTCATATGGAAGTCAACAGCAGTGTCCTCCAATGGTAGGTGAGGTGATGTCTCGAGGTTATAATCTACCTTATGTTTCAATTTGATTGACTAACAGTAGTAAGGGTGCACTCATATTGTTTGTTTGTTTTTGAATTTCGCGCAAAGCTACACGAGGGCTATCTGCGCTAGCCGTCCCTAATTTAGCAGTGTAAGATTAGAGGGAAGGCAACTAGTCATCACCACCCACCGCCAACTCTTGGGCTACTCTTTTACCAACGAATAGTGGGATTGACCGTCACATTATAACGCCCCCACGGCTGAAAGGGCGAGCATGTTTGGTGTGACGGGGATTCGAACCCGCGACCCTCAGATTGCGAGTCGAGTGCCTTAACCACCTGGCCATGCTGCACTCATATACCAAGAGCATAACATTACAAAAGTTGATATATAATACTTTGATCTCTTAGCTTTCTCTCTCCCTCTCAAGCCTAGGTCCTCAATTTGCAAAGTGAAGTTTAACTTCTTTCTATAAATAGTAATATTCTACTAGTTTTACTTGTAACGTTAAGTAGTTCTTCGTAAACCTTTATAAATTGTCAGGAGAGTTTAGAAAGTTAACTATATACTAAAGGCACTGTTCTTCGTCCGAGGCCCTTAATTAACTTTGTTTTGAGTTTAAATACAAACTGGTTTTCATTGTGTCCAGTCTCTTTCTTTTTTAAACCTAGTCAAAGTCAGGAACTCAAAATTATTCTGAGAACCTATTCCATCATTCTTGTGGAATGTTAGGCCTGAAATACCACAGAATAGATAGGAAATGAAAATGTTTAGTGTTGTAACCACAGAATATCTTATTGTGGAGTTTTCTTTTTTGTGCTTATGTTTATATTGTTCTTAACTCCTCCTCCTGTTTGATAGAGCTTCTTGTTATTGGAAATGGGATAGTCCATGACTTGAGACCAAGTGGAAGAGTCTGTTGCTGGAAGAAGATGGTTGTATTAGAAGGTTGTTGAGTCTGGGAGAAAACCTTTCTTGGACATCAGACTTTTTCTGATGTCATGAAGGACTATGACTTCATTTAAGTTGCTGCCACAGAATAGGAGAGGAGACCTGTCAGAATTTGGTGTACCCACAATGATTCATGAATAAATGACTGAAGGTTGTCTAGGTAGTTTGGTGTCTTTCAAATATGAAACTGAATGGGGTGGCCTGTATAGAACTTCCATGCCTACACCAGCCAAATTAACCCAACATCACCTCTGGTCAAAGTCACCTGAGACTAGTCAAAATATATTGTGTTATGTCTCTGTACGTTTGTTAATTTTCCGTAAAAATTATTTCCGAAGAAACTTCAGCGATAAAAGTCC
>NW_013676919.1:3126-6735 GCF_000517525.1 Limulus polyphemus | reverse complement strand
AGCTCGTTGCCAGATATACTGCTTTCTGCTCCTCTGTCCATCCATTCATCTCTGCCAGTAACTCAAACTGTGCTCTATATGCTTCCCACAGTGCTTTCCCATCATATTCCTGTGGCTTCCTTCGTACTGGATCACTCCTAGTACTGACATTCATATCTGGGATGTGACTTCTAACGGGACTGAAGAAGTCTGCATTAGGGTTTAACTGCAGGGTCTGGAAGGGGCTTCCTGTTGTCTGAGGCTGATTAGGTCGATGGCTAATATATCCTCCTTGTGTAAAAGACAATAAATTATTCTTTAATGTATCTAATTCATTTTGAAATTTACTAATGTTTTCCATTTGTACTTCTTGCCACTGTTGTTGACTTTCCTGTAGTTGCTGCTGACTTTCCCGCAATTGTTGGAGATTTTCTTCCTCTTTCCTTTCTTGTTCCAGTTGCCACTGCTGTAGTCTCTCTTCTTGTTTCTTTTCTTTTTCCTACAACAACTGCTGTAATCTCCCTTCTTGTTTCTTTCCTTTTTTCCTCCAACAACTGCTGTAATCTCTCTTCTTGTTTCTTTTCTTGTTTATTTTGCTGTTCGAGCTGCCACTGTTGCAAGTTTTCTTGCCACTGCTGTTGTCTCTTTTCTTTTTTATATTCTCGTTCTTCTTGTTTCTTTTGGTGTTCTTGTATTGCTGCCATCAAATCTGCTAAGCTGTAGTTTGATTTACCACTTCTCGTTTCCATCTTCTTCTTTTTTATCCCACTCTCTGACACCAATTTGTTTGATAATTTGCTCGTTTGATAATTTCAGGTAGAAATTCTTCCCGAGAAACTTCAGTGATACAAGTCCTTTCTTAAATAAAACTAGTTTATTCTTTCTCAATACAAGTTTGCAATACACTTAATTTCCACAGACACTTAAACACAAGCTATAATTCTCAACGAACAATTCAGGCACTTTTCTTACTACCGCGCTTGACTCAATTGTCCATCTATATCTTCAATCTCTTTGTCCGCTATTCAAATCCGATTGATTGTTTCGCTTTGTCTGGCGCACTTATATACAAGAATAGCAAATACTGGATTATTCGTGATGTTCCCCGATCGTTCTAGAATCTCATGACGTGTTACTAGAGTCACGTGACTTCCGCTGTCGTAACAGTATTATGGGATGTTACAGTTTTTTAATAATTATTATGGGATGTTATAGTGTTTACGTTATGTCTCTTAGCAACAAAAGTATGACCTGATATTGTTGTTAATCTATGTACTGAAAGTGGACTTTGGTAAAACTTTAATTTAGTGACCAGTGTTTGCTCTTAAACGTTTAATGACCAATATCCACCCTGAAACATTTAGAGACCAATCCACTCTGAAACGTTTAATGAACAAAGCTCACTTCGAAACATTTAGTGACTAATGTCCACTCATGAATGTTTAATGATCAATGCCTACCTTGAAACATTTAGTGACTAATGTCCACTTTGAAACGCTTAGTGACCAAAGTTCACTCCGGAACATATAGTGTCCAACGTTCACTCTAAAAAGGTTTCCTCTCTTTTTTTTTACGGAATTTCAGAAAAACAACGAGATTTTCTCCGTCGCGTATTTTTCTCCTTCTTGTCCTGTGTGATCTACGTTGATCCCAGCTGACTTAAGTTGAGCTTCCAGCAGGGAAATGAAGTTTTGTTTATTACGTTTGTTTAATAAAAATGGTGCCTTGTCTGTAGGAACTGTGGTATTGTTGTAGAATACCATGTAGTCGCCGTTTCTTCTGCTCCGGTTCTTTTGTCGTTTCTACTTCATAGCTATCGAAGATCACCCATACAGCACTGTTCACTTCCTTTGTTCGTACAACAGTGGATAACAAAGAGTCAAACACTGTATCCATTGTTCCAACTTTGGGCCATGGGATATAAAGAATAAGAGCACAACCATTATGAACTCTGTCTGACTTGGTGGAACAAGGTAGTTGATTTTTTATACATGTAATCATTTGAAGCCTTAAAATTACCAAGGTCTCTAAGCCTTAATGTCCTAAAATATTGAAGTTTTAATTTTCTTACAAAATCATGCAAACAATTATGTTAGTTGGTTTTATGAATCATTATTATGAACAAAAACTCAGTGCAAAACCTTTGCTGTATTGATTCACTGTTTAAAATTTGTGTGAATTTTTCCTGCAGTGTTTAAATACACATATGTATGTTTTAAGACTAAAACTTGGTTGCTATGGAAAATATCCGGGTTAGCCATATTTTGTGTCAATTTCTACTGGACTATTATATAGTGGTTCTGTGTGTGCATCATTTTTCACAGATATGATTCAATTTGCAGTTTTTTTTAAGCCCAATAAACACCAAATCTGGAAGGAGAAAATAAATCTATACAAATATGATAGTACTGTCCGTTGTCTGTTCATGTAACTGCTTCGCAGGGCGTGGATTGATCTTCACCAAATTTGGCATGGAGGTTAATTGGGTCCATGGAGAGATACATATAAATTTTCAGTTTTGCGGTTTTATGGGCGTTTTTGCATTTTCTACCACTACCTCACCTCCTGTTGCTGGATCGTCACCGGCAACAGCTATGGAGGATCAATGGGTCCGTGGAGAGATACAAACAAATTTTCAGTTCTGCGTTTTACAGTTTTTATGGGCGTTTTTTATCACTAAATTTGGCTTGATGATTTGTTGGGTCCATGCGGAAATTCATGCAATTTTGTGGTTTCACATTTTGTATTTTGTAGTTTTTATGGGCATTTTTTTACAATTGCATATAAGGGAAGCAACTTTTCATGTCCTAAGATAACCTATCATTAATCATGAATTTACATAACTTCCGTCCATGGGACGGGTATCCCATCTAGTATATAAATAAACAATCTTATTTTAAAGTGAAATAATACACACTGTGTTGTATTGTTTTGGTTTGTTTTGAATTTCACGCAAAGCTACACGAGGGCTATCTGCGCGAACCGTCCCTAATTTAGCAATGTAAGATTAGAAGGAAGGCAGCTAGTCATCACCACCCACCGCCAACTCTTAGGCTACTCTTTTACCAACAAATAGCGGGATTGGCCGTCACGCTATAACGCCCCCACGGCTGAAATGGCGAGTATGTTTGATAGGTCGAGGATTCGAACGCGCGATTGCGAGTCGAGCGCCCTAGCCACCTGGTCATGCCGGGTCCAACCGAAGTGTACAAGCCTACAAATAGCTAATTACATATAAAAACTTAAGGATACGAGATAACAAAAATCCTCAAACTATGTTTAAAATTTTCATTTTCTTATTTTTAATAACACAGCTGGAAAATATCATTTATACTAAAAAAATATTTTAACACGAACACAAAAAGTTAAACAAAGATATGTTTCTTCAAAATTTGTCCTTTTTTCTGTTCTGTTAATTAATCCGAAGTGTATTGGGTTATTATTAGTGTTGCGTCATCGAGATCACGTGATTCTCACGCCCTCTTCTTTCTAGAACTATCCTGTACTTTGGCGAATGCTCTAGTATTTACTAGATATAGGGTAGTCTGGTATATAAAAGAGGGTGACGACGTAACGGTAAGGTAATGTGTGTGTAGATAGGGAGTAATTGAACTGCAGTCACAGGGTATT
>NW_013676919.1:0-3105 GCF_000517525.1 Limulus polyphemus | reverse complement strand
AAAACTGGTTTATCTTTCCGAATACAACTTTACGATACACTTAATATCAATATTCGCGCTAAAACAAACACTATAACGAACGAACGTTAACTTCAACAATACCGTGTGACTGCAGTTCAATTACTCACTATCTACACACACATTACCCTTGCGTCACGTTGTCACTCTCTTATATATATACCAGACTACCCTATCTAGTAAATGCTAGGGCATTCATGAAGGAACAAGATAGTTCTAGAAACAAGAGGGCGTGAGAATAGTCGCGTGATCTCGATGACACAACAATAGATATGATTCAATTTCCAGTTTCTTTAAGCCCAATAAAACACCGGATCTGGAAGGAGAAAATAAATCTATACAAATATAATAGCACTGTCCGAGTCGAGCGCCCTAACCACCTGGCCATGCCAGTCCAACCGAAGTGAACAAGCCTACAAATAGATAATTACATATAAAAACTTATAGATACGAGATAAATAAAATCCTCAAACTATGTTTAAAATAAGGTTATTTCATTTTCTTCTTTTTAATAACACAGCTGGAAAATATCATTTATACTAAAAAATATTTTAACACGAACACAAAAAGTTAAACAAAGATCTGTTTCTTCAAAATTTGTCTTTTTTTTTCTGTTCTGTTAATTAATCCGAAGTTTATTGGGTTATTATTATTTATGCCATTGTAGACCCCACCTGCAGTGCAGTATGATCAATTGATTAGCTTTGTGATAGTAACAGTGAATAAAATATTGAAAAATGTCTTACGAAGAGAAAAGTAAATTTTCAAAATCACTAGCTAAATATTTGTTATTGTTGTTTCTATTTCCTTAACTTATCGTTTGAATTTTTCATTTTGACCGTTTTCTTTTTAGTTTTCGTTATGTAAGAAATACTGGTAGAGATACGTCTTTTTTGGAGAAGAAGGGCGGAAGGGAGCTGACTTAACCTGAAGCAAACGTTCGTTCATTTTAAACAATCACGGATCCGGAAGTATAATCTGAGCTGCCATCTGTTGGAAAGTTCTAGATATCTTTCTCAATGTTAGGTTACTGGACAGTTCTAGAGAGTTCGCGAAGTAGACGCATGTACTCTGTTCATATCCAACTTCCTGAAAATAGTTCTAAGATCCAAGTGAAAAACAAAATCATCAACACAATATAAGGTGTTAATGAGATATAAATTCTAGTATAGTCTCACTTTTAATTGAAAAAATAATACTTATGTTTTATATCATTTGTGAATACGGATAATTATTTGAACGCGATGCGAGAGCGTAGTATTACCCGCTTTGGTAAGCACGCACGTGCTCGAATATTTAACACGGCGAATAATAAAACTTTACTGTACTATTACTCGTTGTTGAGTTATTGGTTGGTATATTAGTGTTTCAACTTTGAGAATTTTAAACGATTTATTTAATAGTAATATTTACCTAGCCTTGTAAAAGTTACAATCATATAATTAAGGTAAGATATATTATAAAAGCTTATATTGCTAAGGATCTCTTTCTTTGAATTTTAACTTGTATAAAGACTGGACTTCAATTTTTGATCACAATCTTAGTACTAAATATTATGATACAACTACAAGTTTCAATAGTATTGTAATAGTGAGCTTGGGTACCCTTATCCCAAATAGTTTCATATTAGCACTAAAACTGCATTTACATTGTTTGTAAAGACAATTACTCTCTATGAATTCACGTATATACGACTTGTCTCCATATAATTTAAGACGTAATATTTTTCGTAATGAGTAATGTTAAGGTTTATTTACTTTCAGCTTTCCTGTTCAGGATTTTGTCTTGCTCCTACGGGATACAGGCTTACTCGTAGTCGTAGTGTTGAATCCATAAATGAAAGTTAACAAGTTCTATGATAGTATGAATTTCATCGACTTGGCGGTATCGCACATGCATAGAATTGCCAATTTGTAGTAATCTGAAATAGTAAAATTTTAATGCGCATTATGGTGCTCGTTAAAAGCGGTCGTTTTCGTGGGGGATCTGGGTTTTTTATCAAATTATTTAAGATGTTATAATCTAGTGCATTTCTTGGATAAATCTGATGTTGAATTTGAACTGTATATATATATAATTTATAGAGCTATTGGTTTGATGAAAATGTGTGAGAGCAAGTTTCAGTTTCACGCTCAATGGTTGAATATTGATAGCTCTGCATGCATATATATATCTTATGTACTTAAAGTAAAAAGTGCATCTGCGGTAAAATCGCTACTTGATATATTAATTAATACTAGTTAAACTAATTACTTTAAAGCATTGAAACTATGATGATAACATAGTAGTAACCTGATAATTATTCACCAGCCTTAGTACTAGTAGAGATATACCATTGCATCACTTACCATTAGGTCATCACAAAAATCTTCATAGTGCCAACTGGATTATGATCAGCAAATATTATTTGTATGTTACCTTAAAAACAGTAATTCTACAAAATAAATACAATGGAACTTTGTTGGTTTATACATTAAGTTTATTTTATGATTAGTTTGATAGACCATCATGTGTTAACATTATTGGACTAATTAGAAATTATTGTATTTAAAAGGAAGAAAATCATACTTGGGAATAAAGCCTATGATTTATTTTTCTTCAGAACCATGCCAGAAGTAAACATGGATGGTGACAATAATTCAGAAATTGAAACCTTTGCCTTCCAGGCTGAGATAGCTCAACTTATGAGTTTGATTATAAATACTTTCTATTCCAACAAAGAAATTTTTCTGAGAGAATTAATATCTAATTCATCAGATGTAAGTATACAAGATTTTGAAATGTTTATATCGTAGCTTTCATCAGTTAAGTTAGTATCACACGTGAATCCCTAATCATTGAATTTGTTTAATTTAGTGGATCTTTTGCTAAAATTATTTATAATTTGAAATCGTGAAGTGATAAACATGAAATATAAATGTGTTCTACACTTTTTGTCTTATGAGTGTGTTTAGTGCATGCACTATAGGTTGTATAGCTTTTGAAAAGCAATAGAAATTGATTTATTTAGATTTTACAGTTCCTGTCGTGTCTTCATTATAATGATTATATGTTGAACAGATAACTGTAAGTAGAATGTTCTTTCCA
>NW_013676918.1:3229-14588 GCF_000517525.1 Limulus polyphemus | reverse complement strand
AATCACAGGTATAAACAATTGTCTATAACTGTTCTGTAGCACACAGCCCAATCTGAGAATAATCACAGGTATAAACAATTGTCTATAACTGTTCTGTAGCACACAGCCCAATCTGAGAATAATCACAGGTATAAACAATTGTCTATAACTGTTCTGTAGCACACAGCCCAATCTGAGAATAATCACAGGTATAAACAATTGTCTATAACTGTTCTGTAGCACACAGCTCAATCTGAGAATAATCACAGGTATAAACAATTGTCTATAACTGTTTTGTAGCACACAGTCCAATGTGAGAGTAATCACAGGTATAAACAATTGTCGATAACTGTTCTGTAGCACACAGCCCAATCTGAGAATAATCACAGGTATTAAACAATTGTCTATAACTGTTCTGTAGCACACAGTGATTATTCTCAGATTGGATACCTGAAACAATTGTCTATAACTGTTCTGTAGCACACAGCCCAATCTGAGAATAATCACAGGTATAAACAATTGTCTATAACTGTTCTGTAGCACACAGCTCAATCTGAGAATAATCACAGGTATAAACAATTGTCTATAACTGTTCTGTAGCACACAGCCCAATCTGAGAATAATCACAGGTATAAACAATTGTCTATAACTGTCCTGTAGCAAAAATTGACTGCGATTATTCTCACATTGGACTGTGTGCTACAGGACAGTTATATACAATTATTTGTGCCTGTGATTATTCTCACATTGGACTGTGTTATACAGGACAGTTATAGACACTTATTTATGCCTGTGATTATTCTCACATCGGAGTGTTTGCTACAGGACAGTTATAGAGACTTATTTATGCCTGTGATAACTCTCACATTGGACTGTGTGCTACAAAACAGTTATAGACAATTGTTTATAAGTGGATTATTCTCAGATTGGGCTGTGTGCTACAGAACAGTTATAGAGAATTACTTATGCCTGCGATTATTCTCACATTGGACTGTGTGTTACAGGACAGTTATAGACAATTATTTATGCCTGTGATTATTTTCACATTAGACTGTTTGCTACAGAACAGTTATAGACACTTATTTTTGCCTGTGATTATTCTCACATTGGAGTGTTTGCTACAGGACAGTTATAGAGACTTATTTATGTCTGTGATTATTCTCACATTGGACTGTGTGCTGCAGAACAGTTATATACAATTATTTATGCCTGTGATTATTCTCATATTGGAGAAATAATTGTCTATAACTGTCCTGTAGCACACAATCCAATGTAAGAATAATCGCAGGCAATAATATAATTGTCTATAACTGTTCTGTAGCACACAGTCCAATCTGAGAATAATCAAAGGTGTAAACAATTGTCTATAACTGTTCTGTAGCTCACAGTCCAATCTGAGAATAATCACAGGTATAAACAATTGTCTATAACTGTTCTGTAGCAAGCAGTCCAATCTGAGAATAATCACAGGCATAAATAATTGTATATAACTGTCCTGTAGCACACAGTCCAATGTGAAAATAATCACAGGCATAAATAACTGTCTATAACTGTCCTGTAGCACACAGTCCAATGTGAGAATAATTACAGGCATAAATAAGTATCTATAACTGTCCTGTAGCAAACACTCCAATGTGAGAATAATCACAGGCATAAACAATTGTCTATAACTGTTCTGTAGCACACAGTCCAATCTGAGAATAATCACAGGTATAAACAATTGTCTATAACTGTCCTGTAGCACACAGTCCAATGTGAGAATAATCACAGGCATAAATAATTGTCTATAACTGTCCTGTAGCACACAGTCCAATGTGAGAATAAACACAGGCATAAATAATTGTCTATAACTGTCCTGTAGCACACAGTCCAATGTGAGAATAAACACAGGCATAAATAAGTGTCTATAACTGTCCTGTAGCAAGCAGTCCAATGTGAGAATAATCACAAGCACAAACAATTGTTTATAACTGTCCTGTAGCAAACAGTCCAATCTGAGAATAATCACAGGCATAAATAATTGTCTAAAACTGTACTGTAGCACACAATTCAATGTGAGAATAATCACAGGCATAAATAATTGTATATAACTGTCCTGTAGCAAACAGTCCAATGTGACAATATTCACATGCATAAACAATTGTCTGTATCTATCTTGTAGCATATTATCCAATGAGACATTAATAATAGGCACAAACAATTTTTTATAGCTGTACTGTATCATACATTCCAATGTGACAATAGTTACTGTCATAAACAATTGTCTTTACTGTCCTGTAGCGTACAGTCCAATGTTACATTATTCAAAGGCATAAAAATGGAGTATAACTGTTCTGTAAGATACAATTCAGTGTGACAATAATCACAGTCATAAACAGTTGTCTATAACTGTCCTTTTGCAAACAGTCCAATGTGAGAATAATCACAGGTATAACGAATTGTCTATAACTGTTTTGTAGCACACAGTCCAATGTGACAATAATCACAGGCATATACAATTGTCTGTATCTGTCCTGCAGCATATAATTCAATGCGATATTAATAATAGGTATAAGCAATTTTCTATAACTGTCCTGTAGCAAACAGTCTAATGTGACAGTAATCACAGGCACAAACAATTGTTCATTGCTGTACTGTAGTATATAGTCCAATGTGACAATAGTCACAAGCAGAGTACTTCTCTATGACTGTTCTGTAGCGTACAGTCTATTGTGATTAGAGTCACAGGTAAGAGTACTTGTCCATACATTCTTGTAGTGCAACATCCAGTGTGGCGATAGTGACAGGCAAATAGACTTGTCTATATTTAGTTTTGTTTACGGATAGCACAGGTGATATGTTTTTAAGCCTTTCTTTTTGTTATAGTAGTTTTATCCTTAAACAAAACTTCAATTTTCTGCTTTGTTCCGTAGCTAAAAATCCGATGTAACAATAGTTACGGGTAAGAACAATCTTGTATGCTCTGTTGTAGTATGTTATCTAATATGAGAAATTGCCACAGGTAACGTCACTTGTTTGTATTCTGTTGTAGCATATCATCTTGTGTGGCAGTAGTCACAAGTAAAAAAAAAAGTTTCTGTATTCTACTGTAGCATATAGTGCAGCGTGATAATGGTGATTCATACAGTCACTGGTACCACCTTATGAGCTAAAATTACGCGTATTCTGTGCAAGAATATTTCCTATCCCTTGCTTCAACAGTTGGACAACAGTCATGTTGAAAAACATTTTCTATATGTTGATGTAAAACTATTGAACGTAATAATAGTCACAAATAAAACATTTTTTGCACCCTGCTACAAGTCTGTTTCATAAGTTCTTTTGAAAGTGTTTGTGGTTACTATGTAATGTACAGTACTAGTTTACTTGTGGAGTTTACAGTAGGTTGCATCTTAGTATGGTGAAATAACACTTGGTGACAGTCGATGTAGCGGTTTGCCAGTTATAAGCGGACACATATACATACGTTTGCTAAATAACGGTTTAGAGTTATCCCTAACTTCTGCTCCTTCGCAAAATATTCAACGTACTTTAAAGGCTCTTAAATTTAGCGTATCGTTTATCAAAAACCCGAACGAAAATATATGGTTTTCTAATTTCTTTTGTTTCTTTCTGTTATCGGATGTAGTAGTTGTGGCAGTAAAGGTTTAAAATTTTACATGGTTCAGGTTTTAGACAAAATAAAACAAAATAAGAACTTTGTGTACGTGTTTAATTAGTTGTCTATCGAAACTTTCTTTTTCGTATTGCTACCATATTCCCGAAATTTACTCCTTCGCATCATACATAATATAATAGATGGCCCCCTAAAGACACCGATTATATAGGTACAAAGCATCGAGTATCTACGTGTTACAGTCAGCTAAATTGTTAATCTATTATTTGCTGGTAATTCTGTTTCATCCTGTACTTAAGCTTCTTAAAGGAACACTACGTATTTGTAAGAAAACTGACTGCAAAGGGTAGTTATAACATCGTTTACACTAATATTATGATGTTGTTGTTTTTAGCTTATGTAAAATATAGAAGAAAAAATAGATTTTTCAATACCCATACGACCTTTTCAGTACCTTATATAGTATTCTACAAAAGGTTTGGGCGCAATATACCAAACTGTTTTGTTTTGGGCTGGCAAGAGAATAATAATTAGAATTACAAACGGGCCGTTTTGAGCGGATTTTCTTTTTCTTCGTAAGTCTAACAGTCAATAGTGAAGGTTTTTAAAGTGTTGTTTGAACTGAATCTTTACTGTTTAAGGTGTTTTTTGCCTGAACGTCCAATTAGGGTTTTATGCAATTTCTTGCGATCCCTATTATTAACCACTATCGTGGTTAATGATTATACCTTCAGTGTTCAAGTGTATTTGATCTACTTTTTTTTAGAAAGTATTATTAGTTAAGGTTTAAAGTGCAACGCACGCATAAAGAAAAAGTGATGCACTTAGAGTGAGTTTAGGTCTATTATCAGTTTCTGATAAGTTATGTTTTATGAGAGGATGTTGTTATCATCATCATCTAACAATTCAGAATTCTGAAATGCTTCAATTTCGGACAAAAGTAACACAGAGCAAATAAAGCGACTCTGAGTTTAGAAAATGTAAGGCAAATGTTTGGTGTTGTTCTTCCGGTTTATTCATAAGGTTGTTTAAGATATTGAGTATATGATAGTGGATGAAAAAACACAACAGTAGTTGTTTGGTGTGTTTACATGATTGTGTAGGTTTATACATATCAGCATTATATGTCTTGTTCTGTTTATATAATTTTGTAGATTTCCAAAAGATAGCGATAGCATAGCGCTGGGTGAGGTTTAGAAACTCTAAACCGTTTGGGTTTAAACATATAGTACAGTGTATATACTGTTGCATATCTGCTTGTTTGTTAATTTCCGGTATAAATTCTTTCTGAGAAAATTTAGTGACACAAGTCCTTCCTTAATTAAAACTAGTTTATTCTTTCTTCATATACAACTTTTTAGTACACAGAATTTCCACAGTTACTTTAACTTAACAATCTTTATAACACACGCTATAAATCACAGTGATTCACACACCTTACTTACGGCGCCTACTGTTCGCTTGACTCAATTATCTCTATCTTCAATCTATCTGCATATCTATCTCTCGCTGGCTTTAGTTGCCGGGCTTATATACTAAAAAAGATGGCGTCTGGCTAACACTCGGACATTCGCGAGATTCCTCGATAATTCATGATACTTCGAGAAACTCCAGCGCGCATGCTCCCAGCGTTGCGTGACTTCCGCTGTCGTAACAATATATATACACAGCGTGGTCACAAGTAAATAGACACCACCTTTCAGAAAAAATGAAATTTTTCAATAATATTCACATGAATTGATATATTTATAATTTAATTAATATCTAGTAGATCTTCCTTTCGCTTCGTGGAGTTCGTTGATCCTTTGGGGCATCGTGAGAATCATCTCGTCAATTTTAATTGTGGGATTTTCGCTCACTCTTGCTTCAAAACTTGGAGTAGATCGCTCTTCGAAGTTGGTTTTTGGGTGTTTCTTGACTTGCCGGTCGAGTATGGCCCAAAGGTTTTCGATGGTGTTCATGTCAGGAGATTGGCTCGGCCAGGGCAACTTCTGGATACCATTTTCTTCCTGCCACATTTGGGTGTTTCTAGCAGTGTGAAACGGTGCTCCATCTTCCTGGAACAACGTTGTTTTCTTGTTCACGAAACCCGAGGAATAAAGTGGCAAGAGTCCTTCCTCCAATATTTCGACGTGTTTCGCAAAATTTATGTTGCCAACGCACTCTACTAAGCTCGATCTCTCACCAACCCAAACAGCTCCCCAAACCATCACGCTGAAGCCACCATGCTTCACAGCTAGTTGCAATCTGTTGAGCCAAAACTCTTGGTGAGGCATTCTCCAGACCCATATCCTTCCACTGTCCGAAAATTGAGCGAATCTTGATTCGTCTGATACAATACGGTCTTTCAACAATAACCCAATCTGTGGAGAATCCGTTGAACAGATTTCGGGTTCATCCCACCAACTTTGCCCACTTCTGCAGACATTAATCTGGGATCCATTACGATGCTCCTCTTGACAGCCCTTTTTGTCCTCTCCGATGGACCAGGACGACCCGGACGCTGCTCAGTTGTTTCCTTGCCGTGTTTCCTGAACTGCACGATGATTCTGTTGACTGTCGAAAGATGGGATTCCCAAATTCTGCGAAATTTGCCGCTGACTTATTCCACCATCTGCTTGACAAACTATCCTTCCTCTTACAAAATCTGACAATTCGGGAGAACCTTGATTGTGCGAACCATTTTCATTTATATAGTGCTCTGTGAACACAAATTAGTTAGCATAAATCAGTTAAATGACGAAAAATTAGGTGTCTATTTACTTGTGACCACTCAGTGTGTGTATATATATATATATGTAGTTACAAACGGATAAAGCTTGTGGTAATAGCACCCAAAAAGCGTTGGGGATATCCCAACTGTCAAGCAAAATAAAAAAACGCCGAAGTTAAACAAGTTATACATTCCGATATATTGTGATTTAATTTCAATAATTAATTTAAACATCGCCCCAAATATAATATATCATACGGAACTGACTATAGAAAAACCAATAGCAATGATTTTTATGCTAATTATCTAGACATAGACATTTATTTTGTAGAAGGCAGAGTTCAACTGACCATTTTTGATAAAAAAATTATATTTAATTTTTCCATCCTTGGTTTACATACTTCCCATAGTGTTATTTCTAATGTTTTGTTAAAAGGGATTATTATATCACAACTGAAAATGTTTTAACGGGATGCAATAGTAATAACTCTTTTATGGATAATGTATCATTATTCATAAATAAACTAAAAAAATAATGGATATAGAGATATACAACTCAGTATATTTTTTACTATTTTTGATAATAAATATAAATTTATTTTAAATAATAAACTTTCAATTATAGAAAACTCCTTACTTAGAAGTCGTTAGTTTATCAAGGGTGACCTTGAATAACTAACTTAGTTATAAAACCAGTTTCTATTCAGTATGCCGGGACTGGAAATACCCACTTCAAATAGTTGGGCTTGCCTCAGCTATCCAATGTCTTGAATAAATTTTTGACAATATGTAAGTTACTTTCTTTCTTTTTTTTTCTTTTTTTCAGACCTTTATAAGGGTGGTGGTTGGAAGTTTTATATTGTAGAAATTTGGGTGGTTCTGTTTCTACTTTTAAAACTTAAATAACTTTAAGGGTAACTGCCTTCTCACATCTGGCAGCAGACAGCGAAAGGCAGTAAGAGGTGAGACGTTGTGGGTTTAAGCACCCACCTCTACACCCTTGTTTTGATTTTCCATGATGGTCAACTTGTCTAACTTCGGCGTTTTTTATTATTTTTTGATAGATGGGATATCTCCAAAGCTTTTTGGACGCTATTATCACAACCTTTATCCGTTTAAGACTATGGATGAGTGATCGGAAGTGAAAGTAGATGCATTAAATGAATATAAATTATTTATTGTTTAATAATGATGATGATGAAAGTGATTGATCACCAAAGATAGAGAGAAAGGTGAGGAATGCATTTTTGATTTTACATAGACTAGTATTATCTAATTACATATTTGTAACACACTAAGCAGTACTATATAGAAGAATAATTCTGTGCATGCATAATTGACTCCATGTCATAAAATATCTTGTTTATTTTTCATAAATATAATACAAGATGCCACTTGCAATTAACCATAAAATTACTGAACCATTTAGACTCTACTGGCTTTTTTATAAACAATTTAATCACCAAACTGCTGGTGAGTCGTTGACTTTTGAATACAGATTCGCTAATACCATATGTATTATTAGTCATGTAAAAAAATAAAAACACAAAATTAGAACAAAGAGACAGAAAACTAAAAGATCAACAAGAAAGATACAAACAATCAAATGAACAAGACAATAAATTAAAAGATCAACAAGAAAGATGCAGAAAATTTAATGTTAATAATTCCTACTGGAGTCTTCGATGTTTTTCACGTAAGGTATAAAATAAGTGGTATCTCCTAACTTCTTTACATTTAGGATGATTCAATCAGTTTGGGAACATCACTAATAACGATGGTGTAAAAACGTATTGGTAAGTTGAGGGTTAATCACCATTTCTGTAGGTCGTGAAGGCCAGCACTTTACAGGAGCTTAAGAAGGAAATCGTTGATTTCATCAAAAACAAAACGTGAGTTACATTTGTTTACTTTCTCAGGACGTAAGGACAGGCCTTTGTTGTACGTATGTTACGTTAATGTGAAGAGCTCATTGACTTAAGATAGTATGTGAAACTTCTTTTGTCTAGTTGTCCGTATGTTACGTTAATTTAAAGAGCTCATTGATTTAAGATAGTATGTGAAATTTCTTTTGTCTGACCCTAGAGTCGTTTCCACTACATAAGTAAACCTAACTGAGATAATTTCCAGAACAACTGTCAGGGTTTTATGTATATGAGTGGACTGAGGATTCTTTTACAGCAGGTGTCTGTGACTTGTTGGCGATGAATTCGACAATAAACTGACAGCACACACACACTCTACTTGTTTTAAAATAATATATTCAAAACAAGTTAAACGTATGTACAAAAATTCCTTAAACTATGGATATCAAAGTTACATCTCTAATCTAAATATCTCACTTTTTCTTGTCAAAAGTTCACTTAGGCTGATTCAATTTTTCTCGTCTTTAATCACAAAAGTATCAGTGAATAATTCACTTGAGCTACCTCGTGGGTTACCACTGTTGCATCTCGAGCTTTAAATAATTGTCTTCTTTCGTAAAAGTCCACACAGACGGGTTCAGTTACTTTAGAACACCCTTTGACTATACAAATTATTCTCCTTATCTCTATTAAATTGTGAAACTCATTTTAAAATATCACCCGTTATGGTTAATCGCTCACACGCTGGCTAACTTCAGGTTTTCTTTCGATAACTAATTTTCTGACTGAACTACACTTGACTTCACTTAACTTTGCTTCTTTACTTCTTAACTTTCACTTGCTTGGTCGCCTTTATTTATACGTTGATCGCTGAGGCCTCAAACTTTCTGTAAAGTACATGAATGGCGCTGATTTAATAATACTCAGTTAAGGTAACGAGAAAAATACCGAAGATTTGAGTAACGTGACGTCAACAATATTAGTAAAGCCTAGACAACAATGTAATTGTAAACACAACGTTACGATTCTTATCGAGTTACGTAACCAACTTGTCATAACTATCGCCTTTAAAATTATTAACTTTTAACTCTCTTGTTATGAAAAACTAAACAATCATTAAATATTAACTAATAAAATAAGTTGAATAATAAGCTTACACTAAACAGTCTTGTATATCCAACATTAAATCTTACCACTTAATTTTAAAAGAGAAGTAACACAAGTAACTCTCTGACCCTCAGACACCTGCCCACTCTCTATTGACCACTCTCCAAGGAAAAAGACAGTCTGATCTTATACTTCCTTTAAAATATTGGAGAAAACCTTGTCTGATCTCGATGCTTTATAAAGATGATTTTAATATCCCAGACTTCGTATGTACCACCAAATAATTAATAACTACATCTTTCTGTTTTTTTGCTATTCAAGGCTTCACATATGGTATTATATTCCACTGCCCCAGTGTTGGCCCGTTGTTAGGTATAAGCCATTTGTTCGCCACGCTTAGATCCATCGAATTCTAAATAGTATACATATATATATGAAATAAGCAATATGAAGTTTTTAGCAAAATCCATTGTTAATTCCAGTCGTCACCTTAAAGTCATAACAGATAATGCCTGTCGTAATAGCTCCCAAATGCGTAGGGGATATCTCATCTGCCAGACAAAATCTGCGTTTTAATTATCCTAAAGTATTGTTTCAGCTCTCTTAGCGCCTTTTTTACTATGTGTGTTTTTTTTTGGGGGGGGGGACTGAAACTCCCACTGTTTAGGTTCTTCGAATTATATTTCAGCTACAAGGGTGTTTGTGTGCGTGGAGGGGGGGGGGCGTTTACTATACTTTCAATTTAATAATGTAGCGTTAAACTATCAATAAGCTCTCGTTCGAAATAAATGTATTTAACGTGAGAAAAGACTATAAAGATAGAAGACGAAACAAGACATAATGGTGATTGCATATGCTGAATCACCACATTGTGTTATATTTGAATGGATCATTCGATATTTTGGCCTTTGGTTTAAATATATATATATATATGAATTTGGCTAATATTGTAATGTAATATTATCGATGTGTTACGTCTTACAATTTGAAATAACCTGAAATAGAGTTAAATAGTAATTTAGATTTAGTAGTTAAATAAATGCCAATATATATCCAATATATATGATATTTGGCAACAAGATTAATACACACAGTTTTCTTTGTTTTACACAAATATGTTTTAATAAACAAACAATAATACAATTTATAGTAACAGTTATTACACAAAATGATTTATATACAAAAATTTCACAAACTTATAACCAATACAATGTGTTCTTTCTAGTCTGGAACTTCCTTGATGTCTCATCAGTATCGACGGTTCATGATGAGCGAGTTAATTTCGAGTTGACGTAGGTACAATTCACATAACGGGGAGCTAGCTAGCTAGCTCTGTGGTCTTCATTGATAACACGCCAATTTTTTTCCACCGATGACGTTAGGTAATGTTTTCGTAAAAGTACTAATGTCCAATGTGAATTCACTGAAGTTAAATGATTGGTAGCATTCGAAATTTATAACTGTTCATGGTCAAATATCTGAAGTGTCCCGATTAATAAGCGTTATAACAATCACAATTAGAGCTTCCAAAGTTTATAGAAAACCAATAATAGATACTCTTTTTTTTTTTTGGTGTGGCGTATTGTTTATATTTATAAGGGTGTGGTCAGTTTCTCAAAAATTCAGTTTAAGTAACAGTACTGACGCTAAAGCTAGCGTTTACGTGCACACATATGTTGTTGATTCTTCTACAACTTTAGAGAATAGGCGAGAGTTTCGCAATACATGTTTAACAGTATAAGTTATGTACATTTCTAAATATAAATTTAATTTAAACAAATATCGTTATTAAAATAAATATATAATAGTAAATCCGTCATAGATGGAAAAATGTTAATAAACTGAAAAAACGCATGATAGATAAGTATTTATGTTAATAACATTATGGTAATGATTAACACATTGATACGTTGTTAAAGTTTGCTAAATGTGAAGTTTTGAGTAAGTACGAATATACAAGTAAATATTTTACTTCTTTTAATGGTGTTAATAACATCACGATAAGAAACATTTAATATATATGTTACTAGCTGAGTTACCCGGCGTTGCACAGTGAAAATTTAGATTTGAAATGTATAG
>NW_013676918.1:0-2292 GCF_000517525.1 Limulus polyphemus | reverse complement strand
TGTGTAAGTTCAATCGTTTGGTTTCCTAAAGCGAACAAAATAAACAAACTTCCTCTTTTATATATATAGATGTTATTAAAGATCACCGGTGTGTAGCTTTCAGTCAGTAAGAATAATTTGATTGTTGGATTTCGCGCAAAGCTGGATGAGGGTTATCTGCGTTTTTGTGTTTCTCGCAATGTTTGAGACATTTTTACAAGTTGGCAGTTCGTTAAACAATCCAGAACTTTATAAAGGTACGGAAAATATGAAATAACACTTTTCTTTATCATTTACTTTGTTAAAACCATTCAAGTGCTGAGATGGATAAGCTAATAAAAAACTGCGAGTTAAACAATTCACTAAAGCTTCGTGTTGGATATGATTCGTAGTTTTTGGATAAAACGTATCTTAAAACTGGTAAATTAAGCTATATACATGAAAGAAACGCAGTAAAATATCAATACTGTGCCAAAACCATATTATACAAAGGTGAAAATATGGAACCGAAGCTCATATTCTAAATTTAGGCCTAGATTCTGGTGAGTTTCTTTATTCTGTATCGAGTAATTTTCACTCCTGAGTTACAAATAAATATTACTTTGGGAAATGAAATCCGTACGTATCACAAGTTAGACACTGTTCAATCACGAGTTGATAATTTTACGGAAACTCGAGTATATCGTGTATGACGTCATTAGTTTTTTTTTTATTATGCATATTGTAAAATCATTGCGTCAAAATCAATGTTGAAGTTAATTTAAACTATATTAGGTCATTTTTCCTCTTTATGTCAAATCTCTTGGTCGATACAGTAATTAATGGTATTATTAATTACCGTTCTTAACGCTGTGGTTTGTCTGCATTGAAAAACTATATTGTCTAGGAGATGAATTAAATTTTCGATCTTGAAATATTAAAAACTGAAAACTTATTTATTGAAATATTTATAGAAATTAATCCACCAAGTCGCCAAATATCTCTTATTTTTTAACATTATGCTAGAATTCTGTTGCAATGTATAATTTAAGAGATATTGAACTGTAATTACGTTGTTATTCAGCGTAATATCTATCTAAAATGTGATGTCATGGGTGTTTCGGTAGCTCCCAAAATTATAAACTCCTTCTCGGTAAGTTTACAGACTCACAATGCTAAAATCTGGGGTTCAATTCCCACTGTGCACAAAGTGCCCATAGCCCACTGTATAGCTTTTAACAAGGAAAACAACAATGATGATTTTGGACAGAAGAAATAAAATGTTTTACTTAACGCCATCCACTGTTTTAATTTTGTTGTTATCACATATGCATCTTACTTTATTCATTTTTTACATTGTCTTGCAATGTTTCCAGATGTTATAACGAAAATCTAGCCGTAATTAGCGTGATTAGTTGTGTTGTGTTAAACGTGGTTTTGGTTTTAATACACTATCTAGTTTAAATTTGACGAAATAAATCGCAAACTAGTTTAATATCGGTGACTCATTCTTATCTAAAAGTGTCGCTAATTGTAAAGCTTTCAAAATTTGCAGCAAAATAACAGATACATTCTAATTAAATAAACATCAATAAACCTAAGCGTCACTAATCATGCATGCGTAATTTGTGGTAGTCATGTGATTACTTGCAATATAATTACTAACCGTGTGACCATTAAAACAAATACAGCTTGAATTTAGAAACAATGCTCTAGCACTCTCTATGTATTAAAGCAATGCAAAAGGCATCAGCTGTATATGTCGCTTTCCAGCTATCCAGAGCGTCCAAACTCGAAATCCGGCGAATAGCCAAAACAGAGATTTCTTAGTTTTGAAACAGGTTAGCACTTAGGTGAGTTTAATTGTTGGAGTTTCAATTAAAACCAACCTGTTCACCTTATTTATTTGTGGGAGGATTTGTCGTGACGAGTGGAGCCACAAGTCGCTAACTCCAG
The DNA here is from genome assembly GCF_000517525.1 of Limulus polyphemus. NCBI lineage: Eukaryota > Metazoa > Arthropoda > Merostomata > Xiphosura > Limulidae > Limulus > Limulus polyphemus. The sequence goes on along the minus strand of NW_013676918.1, from coordinate 378 downwards.
GAGTTTACAGTTAGAATAAAGATGAGTCTCAGAACAGCAATACTACTTCTAATATCTTTTATTACTCTTTTAATACATCGGTTATAACTCTTACTTTATATTTCCACTCTATTAACATTACTTCGAATATTAACATTGACAATACTTCTCAGTACAATACTTCGAATATTAACATTGACCATACTTCTCAGTACAATATCTACTATACAAAACTGATTTAGAGAGAGAGATACTTACTGGAGAGTTGGAACCTTCTTAGCAGAGTCTAAGTTGTTCATCATGCTGACTGGAGACTAACTGGAGATCTCTGGAGAAACTCTGGAGGAACTCCTGGACGAACTCTGGAGGAGCTGCCGGACGGACTGCCGGACGAACTGC
>NW_013676917.1:14476-15329 GCF_000517525.1 Limulus polyphemus | reverse complement strand
CTACACTAGAGTTATGATGCTTTTTTATCTTATGTAAAATATAGAAGATACAAACCGACTTTTCAATGTCCTTACGACTTTCGTAGTACATTATTTAGTATTCCACAAAAGGTTTGGGTGCAATGTACCAAGTCGTTTTTGTTGTAGGCTGGGCAAGATAATAATAATAACAAGAATTGCAAATGGGCCGTTTTGAGCGGATTTTGTTTTTCTTGTAATTCTAAGATGTGTCCTTTCTTGTGCATTTTTATATGTGTACAGCTTTAGCAGTTAATAGTAAAGGTTTTAAAGTGTTGTTTGAACTGACTCTTTACTGTTTAAGGTGCTTTTTACCTGAACGTTCTAGTAGAGTTTGGTGCAAATAACTTGTGATCCCTACTATGAACCATTATTGTGGTTCATGATATAGGTAACGCACTGAGATCTTGAGATATTTTGCTATATTAAGGTGATTTTTTTGTCCTATAGCCTTCATTAGAGATGTTCTAAATATGTTTCTTCTAACATAATCGTGGATAATATAACTGGAATTTTAACGACTCATCCTAACACAGTCGTGGGTAATATAACTAGAATTTTAACGACTCATTTCTTGAGATTGTATAATTTATTGACTTTTTTCTATTTGTGTGTATAAGTTGAATATTAAAGTACCTGTATTTTTCCAGTCTTCTGCTGACATTCAAGGCTATTGTATCTTTCTGTTTGTCTGTATACGTTAAATATTAAAGTTCTTGTGTTTTGCAAGGCTTCTGCTGACATTCAAGGTTGTTGTATATTTCTGTCTGTGGGTATAAGTTGAATATTAAAGTACTTGTGTTTGCAAGGCTTCTGCTGACATTCAAGGTTGTTG
>NW_013676917.1:4506-13476 GCF_000517525.1 Limulus polyphemus | reverse complement strand
TCTACCAGATAATGTGGATAATCAGTTTTTGAATCTGTAATATTGTAAAAAGTACAATACATGTACTAACTTCGCTAAATGGAACATGAAATATTTATTGTATTTTTTGAACATGTCGTAATAAGCCTACAAATGTCCAAATTTACGATAAACCAGGCGAAAGTTGTACAACCACAGCGAAGTCTTTAAGTTGGTGTATAATGACAACGTTCAAATGTACATAACTTTTGTTAAAGTGTTTGTTGTTAAGCACGAAAACATATAGAATGGGTTGTGTTCTTACTAAATTTTAGGGTTATAATCCTGCAGATTTATCGCTGAGCCACTGGGGGCTTAAATGTACACAAGAGAATTCAACATTGTTAAAACCTACACATATTTCATTGTGTTACAAGAAAATTGTTTATTCAACAGACAGGGTAAGCTGGCAGTTGTATTGTTCATTCAAAAGGAAAATTTTGGCACAATTATACTGTCAGAAAAGATATTGTTAAAACTAAGAAATGTTGCCTACCTAAACTTGATCACAGAGTAAGTCAAGGTCACGTTCTTATTCATCTTTAATCATTTCTATCAAGCAATACTTTTAATGTGTACACCTTACAACCGATTGAAGTTTTTTGGTCGAAACGGCTGAAACTGAGTTAAGAAAATAAGGGAGATACAGCAAAAGTAACAATGAATATTAATGAAAATTAATAGTAACATGCTCGACAAACAACTTAGAAAAATCTTTATAATATAAATATACTTCTGGACAAGCAGTGAACGATTTTCGACAAGATACGTCTGAGAACTACCATCAACTCCTTATATTAACATGCAGGTCCCCACGGATACGTAACAATACCAAAACAAATGTATGAAACGCACCTTCGTGATAGCAGAGGAAGATTCTATCTCTTCGCTGGTATAACAATGACCAACGCTTCTGTAAAATATTAAAACCTGACAAAACGTGTTTATAATTAATGTTTGTATCTGAAAGGATATAGCATGTATTACAGCCAGAGTTACAAGTTGGTGCGTCTGAAATGTGTGTACAGCTATATCAGGAAAATTGGCTAAAGAATCTCTCACTGGTATAACTTAACCCTTAGGGTATAGACTCTGCAGTTTGTTTACTGTTGATTCAGAATACTAGAACGGTCGTTTCAGACTGGCAGAACGTAGGAATACGAAATGTTAAACGGTTTGTCCTTTCTTGTACCTAACAACTGATATCTGATCAACATTATTCTGTCGTCAGTATACTCAGACAGAAAAAATCTGATGTTAGACACCCCCCATGTCGAACTTTGGTGAACTGATTATCCACATTATCTGGTAGACACCCCCGTGTCGAACTTTGGTGAACTGATTATCCACATTATCTGGTAGACACCCCCCGTGTCGAACTTTGGTGAACTGATTATCCACATTATCTGGTAGACACCCCCCGTGTCGAACTTTGGTGGTAATTATAATTTATTAAAATATGATAAACTAAAAACTTTTTTCGTAGTGTGTATACTTCCAGCCTGCACACCAAAACACTTCATTACACACAGTGTGACTACTTCCAACTTGCACACTATAACACTTCACTACACATAGTCTGTATACTTCCAGCCTGCACACCAAAACACTTCACTACACATAGTGTGTATACTTCCAGCCTGCGCACCAAAACACTTCACTACACACAGTGTGACTACTTCCAACCTGCACACCAAAACACTTCACCACAGTGTGACTACTTCCAACATGCACTCCAAAACACTTCACTACACACAGTGTGACTACTTCCAGCCTGCACACTAAAACACTTTACTACACCTAGGATGTGCCTTTCAAACCTAGAGCCCCAAGTGATAGATTAGTTACAACCCAAAGTACTTATTACAGTCTTTGATCAGTAAGCCATTATGTGCGTTATAAGAAAGTAGATAATCTACCGTATACTTCTTACCGCGCCGCACAGTATCCTCGTTATGACTTGCTTCAAGAAGTAATGTCTGCTTTCCAACTAGCCCCACTGGAAGCCAAGAGTTCGACTGGTAAAAAGTGCAGAAACTAGTAACAAAACATTGTATTCTAAAATTGTTGTATGGAAAAATATCAGAAACTAGAGAACACATGTCACTTTCTAAGGCTGATTTTGATCGTGCTATAACCTACATGCAACTTTTTAAGGGTGATTTTGATAGTGCTATAACCCACATGTAACTTTCTAAGGCTGATTTTGATCGTGCTATAACCCACATGTAACTTTCTAAGGCTGATTTTGATCGTGCTATAACCCACAAGTAACTTTCTAAGATTGATTTTTATCGTGCCATATCCCACATGTAACTTTCTAAGGCTGATTTTGATCGTGCTATAATCAACATGTAACTTTCTAAGGCTGATTTTGATCGTGCTATAACCCACATATGACTTTCTAAGACTGATTTTGATCGTGCCATAACCCACGTGTAACTTTCTAAGGCTGATTTTTATTATAAAGTTATCGTTACTTATCAATAAAAACTAAAATAATAGTTTTATATTTTTAATCTCCAATGACACCTTATGCTACACAGAGGCAAAATGACCAGATCAGACAGCCAAAGGTTGAGACATAGCCGTTCCTGATTCAGAATTACTGAACTGTTGGAAGGCAACCGGTCAGCAGCATCCACCGCCTACATAGCTGGTTTTATGGGAATATCAGGATTGTTATTTTCATAATGTACCCTGATCTTAAGATGCGGAGCACGTTAAGAGGCATATCGCCAGCTCGAACCTTAGAGGTTTTAGTAAACAGCAAGTTACCAACAGATCACCACAAGAATGGTCCAATATTAAGAAACGTCCGTACATCAGTTATTAGGAGGTGTTAACTTTATAGCCAAATCATTAATTACTAGCAAATACTGTGCAGAGCAAGTGTCGCTATCCGATTTTAATAAAATTATTAAACAAGAAGATCCTTTATTAATGTGAATCACGGTAATTTTGATAACACAGAATTGAACTTAGAATGATATTACACAATGTTTATCAAAAAATATTTTAAGAAACACAAGAATTAGTTTCTTAAACCTTAATTGTGAATAATACGAAATTTCAGGGAAACATCTTTCTGCTTATATAATAGATATCAGAAAAGTTGCTAAAAGTCGTCAATAAAATTAGAATTAACAATAATTAGTCTTAATTATGCACGACATGCAAACTAAAAAAAAAAACCTTTATGGCCACTCTGCTAATTGTGATTTTTTTAAAGAACCTTCCAGTTTGTTTGGTTTTAGTTAAACACAAAGCTACATAAAGGACTAATTTGTGCTCTGCCCACCACGAGTATCGAAACCCGGTTTCTAGCGTCGTAAGTCCGCAGACATACCGCTGTGCCACTAAACGGTAGAACCTTTCACTAAACCAGGAAATAATTTAATGCAAGGCCAGCTGTTGTAAATGTTTCGATGTTGTGAAAAACGTGTTTCATGTACGAGTCAAATTCACTTGGCTGTTCTTAGAAGCGTAAGAAAAAAAACAAACATTTCATATATTAATAAAACAGGAAAGTGATTCACTTATCGAAAAAGTTCCTATTGTGTTTCTCCAGACTGCTGGAAGGGGGGGGGGGTAAAATATGTGCTGGATTTAATGTCAAACGTTCTGGTGGCTTTTGAGAATGACATTGTGTAAAAGGACATATACTAATTACAGTTTCAAAGAGACCAATATGTGAAACACGTGTGTGTCAGTTTTTAAGCCACTTTATGCATTGCTTTTTTTATGAGTGTTCTCATAAAAAAAATCAGTTTCTACATTATCTGGCATGAGCAGCTGGCACAGACCATTACTATTAAAATACAGAATAACGTTTAAAATAACTCATTTTCTTGATCATATCAAGAGTTTGGACTTCGTACAAGTTTTATTGTCAAATTTCAGCCACTGTATCATTTAGCAAAAACATGATGAATGAGACAAGTGTTATGTACATATTCGCATAATAATTGATGAGCTTCATTAAATGTCATTACAATAAAAAAATGTAGTCTATAACACAATAAAATAGAAATAGTTTATCCTTTCTATTCTACAATATTCATAAATCTCATTGGGATGGGTCAAAGATTTTGTCTTTACTTGTTCAACTCTGGTATCGTTTGGATGGGTCAAAGATTATGCCTTTGCTTGTTCAACTCGGGTATTGTTGGGACAGGTCAAAAATTTTGCCTTTGCCTGTTCAACTCGGGTATAGTTGGGACGGGTCAAAGATGTTATTTTGCCTTTACTTGTTCAACTCGGGTATCGTTGGGATGGATCAAAGATTTTGCCTTTACTCGTTTAACTCGGGTATTGTTGGGATGGGTCAAAGATTTTGCCTTTACTTGTTCAACTCGGGTATTGTTGGGATGGGTCAAAGATTTTGCCTTTACTTGTTCAACTCTGGTATTGTTGGGATGGGTCAAAGATTTTGTCTTTACTTGTTCAACTCTGGTATTGTTGGGATGGTGCAAAGATTTTGCCTTTACTTGTTTAACTCGGGTATTGTTGGGACAGGTCAAAAATTTTGCCTTTAATTGTTCAACTCGGGTATCGTTGGGATGGGTCAAACGATTTTGCCTTTACTTGTTCAACTCGGGTATTGTTGGGACGAGTCGAAGATTTTGTCTTTACTTGTTCAACTCGGGTATTGTTGGGATGGGGCAAAGATTTTGTCTTTACTTGTTCAACTCGGGTATTGTTGAGACATGTCAAAGATTTTGCCTTTACTTGTTCAACTCGGGTATTGTTGGGATGGGGCAAAGATTTTGTCTTTACTTGTTCAACTCGGGTATTGTTGAGACGAGTCGAAGCTTTTGTCTTTACTTGTTCAACTCGGGTATCGTTTGGACAGGTCAAAGATTTTGCCTTTACTTGTTCAACTCAGTTATTGTTGAGACATGTCAAAGATTTTGCCTTTACTTGTTCAACTCGGGTATTGTTGAGACGGGTCAAAGATTTTGCCTTTACTTGTTCAACTCGGTTATTGTTTCACTTTCATGTAGGTATGAATGGTTAATATACCTCTCCATCTGCACATATTTTACATAGATTTGAATACTACGATTCTTCAAAAGTAAAAACCGGATATCATCTATGTTCGTGATAAATTGGTTCTTACGTCTTTTTGGAATTTATCTTGCATCTATGTTAACATATAAAATGTGAAAAACATTATATGGTATAAAACCTATCCACGTATTTTCTTACAAAAAACACACACACATGCTATGAATGTATTATGGAAAACTGATCCAAGTTCATTTCTTTAAAAAAAATTAAATAAAAACTGCAATAGAATTAAACAATAACACAAGTTTAGTCCATTATATTTTTATTACCATTTTGTGTCCATTGCTCAACTAAAGTTTTCTGAAAAATTGACACGAAAATGTTTCCGAATGTCCGAATCCGTTATAAAAATGGATGTTGTAATACTATTACTAAAACAAACTAATACAAACAACTAGATGGATAGATAATTACAAGACCAAAACACTTCACTACATACAGTGTGACTACTTCCAACCTGCAGACCAAAACACTTCACTACACACAGTGTGAATACTTCCAACCTGCAGACCAAAACACTTCACTACATACAGTGTGACTACTTCCAACCTGCAGACCAAAACACTTCACTACACATTCTTGTGTTTTGCAAGGCTTCTGCTGACATTCAAGGTTGTATATTTCTGTCTGGTGTGTATAAGTTAAATATTATAGTACCAGTGTCTTGCCAGGCTTCTGCTGACATTCATGGCTGTTATATCTTTCTGTTTTGCAAGTATATGATATTGAATCCGACAGTCACCATCCCGCAGAGCTAAGATGCCCTGCAACATCAAATAAACAACAACAACAAAAAGCCAGAACAGCTGTACTCTGTAATGTAGAAATAGGTAAGACAAAATTCGCTCAGGACCAGAACTCACAGAAAAGTATATAAGTTCAATGTATAAAAATAATACAAAAGAAAACGGTAAAGATTAAACTCTATCTAGTTACAATTATTATTAGTTTATTCAAGCTTTGCTTTAAAGTTTAGTAATGACTCCGATTATGCTACGAACCAAAGCTTCATTACTCACTGATTTTGCGCTTCTTAACTCACATTACTTAACTCACAGCTAGCATTGTTTAAAAATACATACGTTCTCAATGACTGAACCGATGTAATATTACTGAATATAAGTTTTCAATAGTTATTAAGAAACATTTTCATCTATGCGACTGTGGAAAAAGGGTTAGTGGACAGTTAGAAGACCTTCTGAAAAATCTTGCTTGGCGTCTTTCAGACCATTACTGTGCAGCTGGCTATAGAAGTCGTGCACCGACGTCAAAAAGTCACGTGGTTTATAACTTACTCCGCCATATTGAACGAAAAGTGCTGACATTCGCTTGAAAAATGACTAATTTGCCTTCTAATATAGTGCTGTGTGACGCCATAAATCATGTCGGTGATGTGCATAAAGTATACCAGAGAACTGAACAGCTTTTCCACAGCTGATCACAGAACTAAAACATTCAAATCATATATTGATATGGATTACTAGAGGGGAAAGTTTGACGTCCAATATGGCGGCGATAAATGTAACAGGAAGTTGTGTAATGTCACGTGCAAAGATCTCCGTACTTCACGGTTTGGATCTGGGAACTAGTTTTAATAACACTACTTTAGAATTATTTTCATTAACCTATCACGTAGCATCCAGTCAGTGAAGTTTGTAGAAAGAAATACGTTGGATATATTTGCCTAGTCAAAAAGTGGACCTAGCTGCATAAGAGCTACCAGTGCTGGCCGTCTCTAATTCCGAATTGATAAGGCAAGAGGGAAGACAGATAGTCAATAGTACACTTACCGTCAATTCTTGGGCTACTGTAAACGAATAGTAAAATCTAAACGTCACTGTTATAACGCCACCATGGCCCAAAGTGCGAAGCGCGATTTTTAGCATTAACGAGACATGAACCTTGGACCCTCGGATCCACAGTCCATCACACTTAGGTGAATAAAATCATTCCATGCAGATGGAACAGACGTACCAACTTTCGAAACATAACGGATATACTGGGTTTCACGTTTAGATAAATGTCCACCTATTTTACAAACTTGCCAATGACACATTAGGCTTGAACGTAAGTGAAAATTTTTGTCTTCCTTTTAACGATTTTATTCATTCTTTTTCTCATATATAGAATGTTAAAATATGTCAGAAATATACATGCACAAATTATGCCAGCGTACAAGATGATTATCAAAAAGAAATAAAAACAAAATATCGTGTAAAGCTGTTCCTAATTTTACATTGACCAAGGAAAGACAGCTGGTCAACAACATCTACCGCCATTCTGGCTAATATTGTCTGAACAAGTAGTAGGACTTCGTTTGGTTTGCTTTTAGTTTCGCGTAAAGCTACTCGATGGCTATCTGCGCTAACCGTCCCTATATTAGGAGTGATAGAGTAGAGGGAAAGTAGCTAGTCAATACCATCCACCGTCAACTCTTGGGCTACTCTTTTATCAACGAAAAGTAGGATTGGCCGTCACATTATAACTCTCCCACGGCTGAATGGGCGAGCATATTTGATAACGGGGGTTCGAATCCGCAACCTGGAGACGGCAGGACTTGACTGTCATTTTTTTAGCGCACTTGTAGCCTCAAAGTGTGGAGCGCGATAACAGAACGCATAATTTGAAGCTTGGAACCCACAGTACGGGCACGCTAACCATTAGACTACAAAAATATCGGAATAAATTAAGCAAAATCCAGATTACTTTTTAAGTGAATCCAACGGAGCGCGGTAGCGATCCCTATGTTGGGATGAGTACGGTTGAAATTAGCGGCTTGTACGCTTCGTACGGTAGTGTACGCTAGGACTTCGGAAAACCCAGCCAAAAGGATAGAAACGAAAAGCCCTTCACTAATAAAGTACAAAACTGCCTCTAAAGTTCGACTAATCTTCCTGGACTTCTTGAAAACGGGCTGAAAAAACATCGATTTTCTTTTTCTCCGTCAGCTGTAACTCTTAAACCACAGTGTGACTACTTCCAACCTGCAAACCAAAACACTTCACTACATACAGTGTGACTACTTCCAACCTGCAGACCAAAACACTTCACTACATACAGTGTGACTACTTCCAACCTGCAGACTAAAACACTTCACTACATACAGTGTAACTACTTCCAACCTGCAAACCAAAACACTTCACTACACACAGTGTGACTACCTTCAACCTGCAAACCAAAACACTTCACTACACACAGTGTGACTACTTCCAACCTGCAGACCAAAACACTTCACTACATACAGTGTGACTACTTCCAACCTGCAAACCAAAACACTTCACTACACACAGTGTGACTACCTTCAACCTGCAAACCAAAACACTTCACTACACACAGTGTGACTACTTCCAACCTGCAGACCAAAACACTTCACTACATACAGTGTGACTACTTCCAACCTGCTCTTTAATATTCAACTTATACACACAGACAGAAATATACCACAACCTTGAATGCCAGCAGAAGCCTTGCAAAACACAGGTACTATAATATTTAACTTATACACACAGACAGAAATATACAACAACCTTGAATGTCAGCAGAAGCCTTGCAAAACACAAGAACTTTAATATTCAACTTATACACACAGACAGAAATATACAACAACCTTGAATGTCAGCAGAAGCCTTGCAAAACACAAGTACTTTAATATTCAACTTATACACACAGACAGAAATATACCACAACCTTGAATGTCAGCAGAAGCCTTGCAAAACACAAGTACTTTAATATTCAACTTATACCCACAGACAGAAATATACAACAACCTTGAATGCCAGCAGAAGCCTTGCAAAACACAAGTACTTTAATATTCAACTTATACACACAAACAGAAAGATACAACAACCTTGAATGTCAGCAGAAGCCTTGCAAAACACA
>NW_013676917.1:0-3836 GCF_000517525.1 Limulus polyphemus | reverse complement strand
ACCCCCCATGTCGAACTTTAGTGGACTGATTATCCACATTATCTGGTAGGCACCCCCCATGTCGAACTTTAGTGGACTGATTATCCACATTATCCGGTAGACCCCCCCCACTGTCAAACTTTGGTGAACTGATTATTCACATTATCTGGTAGGCACCCCCCATGTCGAACTTTGGTGGACTGATTATCTACAGTATCTGGCATTAGATAAATTCTACCAGAATAGATACTCTAAAATGCTGGTCCACTCGTAAGAAAACACGAGGATATTCATCACACAAGTGGTCAAGATAAAATTGCTGCTGCTACTGCGACAATCAGTAGTGTTAACCATATGTTCAAGAAAGAAATGTGACCTCCACTATCCCGTTGATCTGCTGTACTAGCCACAAGTAGATGTAACTCACTGCCTCTTAGATCTTCTACAAAGTAGTTTTCTGGTATTGGTTCTACAGAACAATTTGATTTCAGTGAAGATTTCTTCCATAGATCTATACAAAAAAAAAGGTATAAATTATTTAAAACCAGTTGGAGTACCAGTCTGGTTGGGTGAAATAAAAACTCGTTTGTAACAAAGGATAGGAAATTGTGCTTCTATTTTTTTCTTAACATAATAAACATTAAAAGTACAATAAAAATACATAAAGGTACCAATACTGAAAAGAAAGACATGCTGTTTTCAAGAATTCTATCAATACTAAATTAGCTGTGGAGTCCAAAGCCCCCTACTCATGACCTGTATCACTGTGTCAAGTTGTGCTGATTGATCAAGAAATTTGGAAACGTAAAAGGAACAGATACACACACATATTGACGTTTATTTATCTGGAAGATGAGGGTTCAACCCCCTCTGCATGACCTTCCTCATGTTATCCTATATCACTGTGTCAAATTTGGTGCTGATTGATCAAGAAATGTGGAAACGTATAAGGAACAGATGACTGAAAGGTGCTAACAAACTGACAAAAACTTACCTTTATATATATTAGATGCTAATTAAAAAAAGGGGGGGGGGGGATTTTCTGAGACTACGTTAAAACTAAGAATGAAGCCTCTGTGTATACAAATATATATTATATACCCTAGTAAGGCTTAGTTTCTTTATCGATAAGAGTAAAACAGCACAATGGGCTATCTGTTCGGTAATCATCGAATCCCAAATTTTAGCGTTGTAGCCCCAAGCTTATCGTTGAGCCACCAGGTTTTAGGCTATTAAATGCCTAAAAATTAATGCTGGGTAATTACTGGCTTCAAAATATCTTAAAAAATACTTCTATTGAGTGAATGGCAATTTAATAATGGTATCAATGCAATGCTTTTACAGGTATATTTTATTATGCCTCAAAATTAGGGCAATAAACTTCTATATTATATAAGTGTACAACATAAATGCTCTAACCCACTAATACTTTAAAATACGTCTAACTAATATAAAAAATCATATAAATGAGAAAGCTAAAAAAAATCAATAAAATAATTTACCCCATATCCTTTTTTCCTGACTGTATATGTGTATTATCACGTCTATAAGGATTACTGTTCTCTTAATCAAACAACTGACAGTATATGTGTATTATCATGTCTTTGAGGTTTACTGTACTCCAATCAAACAACATTATACGAAGTGCATGAACTAAAACAGAGAACTACATTACGAACTTTTTAAGGATATTATAACTAAAACACTTAACTAATAAACTTCACAATACAATTCTAAAACTGATATATCGAAAATAACATGTGTGGTGGATCCTCTGTACGTACAAAACAAAACATTACTACACCAGTTAGTTCAGTTGATCCTGTGTAGGTGCAACTTAGAACATTACTACACCAATCAGCTCAGTTGATCCTGTGTACGTACAACTCAAAACATTACCACACCAGTTAGTTCAGTTGATCCTGTGTACGTACAACTCAAAACATTACCACACCAGTTAGTTCAGTTGATTCTGTGTACGTGCAACTCAAAACATTACTACACCAATTAGTTCAGTTGATCCTGTGTACGTACAACTCAAAACATTACCACACCAGTTGGTTCAGTTGAAAATTAGTTAATTGGTGTAGTAGTGTTTTGAGTTGTACGTACAGAGGATCAACTGAACTAACTGGTGTAGTAATGTTTTGAGTTGTACGTACACAGGGTCAAATGAGCTAATTGGTGTAGTGATGTTTTATGTTGTACGTACAGAGGAGATCCTGTGTACGTACAACTCAAAACATTACTACACCAGTTAGTTCAGTTGATCCTGTGTACGTGCAACTCAGAACATTACTACACCAATTAGCTCAGTTGATCCTGTGTACGTGCAACTCAAAACATTACCACACCAATTAGTTCAGTTGATCTTGTGTACGTATAACTCAGAACATTACATCAGTTAATTTGAAATAATTATAAAAATAATGCAAATTAATAGAAGACGGTACGTTTGATTTGAAAACTGGCACTAAGAGATTACCTACGATTGAAAGCGAGGAAACGATTATTTTCGACATAAACTTCTGTTAATATATAAAACGACTATAGTATCTTTATACAGTTGGTTCCAGTCAACGGAGGCGGAGATAGAACGCTTTATTGTGAGATTGACTACAATTACACCATAAACTGTGATCATCACCTAACTCTGTATACTAAAACAGTTATGAATGGGAGAAACAGCACTTGGAGTACGAGTTGTGTAGGTGGAAACCCACGTCACGTGGGACTGCTAGAAGTTATCAGTTTATTTTTTTTTTCTCAATACCCCAGCCGACACACCAAAGTGGAAACCCACCTGTTTTCTACGTCGTGGTAGAAATACTAATATTATCTACATCAGTCAGAAACCACCTGACCTTCAGGAGCGTCAGCTAGTTTGCACTCCGACATCTGTCCGATTTATAATTTGTTCTCTACTGACCTGCTTGGCTTTCCCCCACTAAAGCTAAGAAGGTTAACGAGAGGTCTGTAATCCTATCTGCACTAAAGGAAGAAGCTTTTCTTAACATCCGTAACGACATCTTTATTAAGAACGTCAGCTTTAGAAAAAAAGCCGTTGGCTTAACTTATTTTTTTTATTTTTTTAGGATTTGTGTGTCATTTAATTCTCTCTTCCAGTTAGATACGTGAACTTTCAACTATGCAGTTCACTCATGAGAATAATCTAATATGTGTGAACTTTGGGAAATAAACATTCACAACGTCAGTAATAACTTTACAAACTTGCATTTTTATAACAAAACTGAACTAGTAAATTATTTTCACAACTTATAGCTGTAACGGATTAATCATCATACAGGTCAATATCGTGGTACGAAGAAAAATCAATTAGTCAACAATTTCAAAAACAATTGTACCTAAAAATAAGTTACTGAGCTAAAATAAAACACCACTTATACTTTAAAATTGTAAGTCCAAACAATATAAAAATATCGTATAAATGAGAAAACCCTATAAAATATAACAAGTTGTAAAAATAGTCAGACCTTTTTCATTACTGTTTTAAAAGATTTTGTTAAAATCTAAAATAAACTTTGTCAGAAACCATGCGCACGTTTACGTCAATATTTTACAGATCTGGTATTATAATACTACGCTTTTCGTTTTTAATCTAACAGTCTTTACTATCATAATATAGAATTTTTTACTCTTTTTCATGTAGAGGGGCGAAGCTAAATACGTGAAAACATAAGCTATGTTATGTTGAAAAGTTTTTACTTGTAGTTTTTGTTTGAATGAGTGAACACATAAGCTATAAGTTATGTTGAAAAGTTTTTACTTGCAGTTTTTGTTTGAATGAGTGAACACATAAGCTATAAGTTATGTTGAAAAGTTTTTACTTGTAGTTT
>NW_013676916.1:0-13663 GCF_000517525.1 Limulus polyphemus | reverse complement strand
AAAGAAAAACTGTGATCATCGACTATCGGTGATTGACTGAAGGAAGAAAGAAAACCTGTGATCATCGACTATCGGTGATTGATGAAGGAAGAAAGAAAAACTGTGATCATCGACTATCGGTGGTTGACTGAAAGAAAAAAGAAAACCTGTGATCATCGACTATCGGTGATTGATGAAGGAAGAAAGAAAAACTGTGATCATCGAATATCGGTGGTTGATTGAAGGAAGAAAGAAAAACTGTAATCATCGACTATCGGTGATTGATGAAGGAAGAAAGAAAACTGTGATCATCGACTATCGGTGGTTGATTGAAGGAAGTAAAGAAAACCTGTGATCATCGACTATCGGTGATTGACTGAAGGAAAAATAAAAACTGTGATCATCGACCCTTTTCCTTCAGTCAACCACCGATAGTCGATGATCACAGGTTTTATTTTTTCTTTCAGTCAATCACCGGTAGTCGGTGATCACAGGTTTTCTTTCTTCCTTCAGTCAATCACCGATAGTCGATGATCGCTGGTTTTCATTCAGTCAATCACCGGCAGTCAATGATCACGGTTTTTATGTTTTCCTTCAGTCAATCACCGGTACAAAACCATAACCCGCAACAGTTTGATACTGACTAAAGGGTATGCAACATAATAAAAAGGGTCTTCATCTGACATAACTCATGTGCATGCAAGTTGTTTCCTGTAAAGACCAATTGTAGAACACTAACTCTACCAAAGGTACCTAGCTGTAGGAAAACGGCAGCATGTGATGACACTTGACCGTTAACTCATGTGTATACAAGTTGTTTCCTGTAAAGGAAGACCAATTGTAGAACACTAACTCTACCAAAGGAACCTAGCTGTAGGAAAACGGCAGCATGTGATGACACTTGACCAAAGGTACCTAGCTGTAGGAAAACGGCAGCATGTGATGACACTTGACCGTGGTAACTGTAAGAAGACTAGTGCCATTTTATATCGGTCAGTGGGTGATAACACAGATTAATAACACTTTGAAAATGAGTTAGCTTATTAGAAAACTGTGCAGCAAGATGAGAAACTTCTGTACAAAAATAACCGTTTGCCTCTAATGTAGTAGTTCAGGTTTATAATTGTACAATTTGTAAATGGCGTTTTTCATTGCATATTACCGACATATTTATGTAAAAACTGACTGTCATTGTTTCTCACATATCTGACTATAATTGATGCAAAACGTACCAGAACTTATTTTATTGGAATGAAAAACAAAAACATTTCACATTTATATTCTGAATTTCGCTTCCCAGTAAACTTAATGTCACGTACACTTTCAATTATATTTCAACGTTCTTTTAAGGATGCCATAAAAATCCAGAGAAAACTTCGCCACAACTCGTGTATTTAAGGTAGAAGGAATCTTTTAGTATCAGAAATTTATGATCTTGATCTAATGTCTTGACTTAAACTATTTAAATTTGCAGTTAAAATATAAATTATAATGTAATTTAATTGCTAGAAACATTTACCACGTGCAAAAAGATTGCAGACTGTTTCTGTATATTTGCTTAAATGATACACGTGCAAAAAAATCAGAAGGGAAAAATTATTAACCGATACAAGTTTTCATGTTAGCTCACATCTTAACTCAAACGTAATTTTCAATATTCGACACGTTTCGTTAGCTCATATCCTTATTTCGTTATTAAAACGTAATAATCAATATTCGACACGTTTCGTTAGCTCATATCCTTATTTCGTTATTAAAATGTAATAATCAATGTTCGACACGTTTCGTTAGCTCATATCGTTATTAAAACGTAATAATCAATGTTCGACACGTTTCGTTAGCTCATATCGTTATTAAAACGTAATAATCAATATTCGACACGTTTCGTTAGCTCGTATCCTTATTTCGTTATTAAAATGTAATAATCAATGTTCGACACGTTTCGTTAGCTCATATCCTTATTTCGTTATTAAAACGTAATAATCAATGTTCGACACGTTTCGTTAGCTCATATCCTTATTTCGTTATTAAAACGTAATTTTCAATGTTCGACACGTTTCGTTAGCTCATATCCTTATTTCGTTATTAAAACGTAATTTTCAATGTTCGACACGTTTCGTTAGCTCGTGTCTTTATTGAAACGTAATTACTAAACAAATATTATTTAGAATCACACAATATCAACGTCATTTATAAAATAACCTGCAATAACTGCCCAGAAGTCTACATCGGAGAAACAGGAAGAAAATTGGAAACCAAATTCACAGAACACAATAAAAAACCGTCTCATGTTTTCCACCATTGCAACTAAAAAAACATTGTATATCTATTAAAAACACAGTAATTTTAAACAAAGAACGAAACATAAACAAATGAAAAATCAAGGAATCCATCTTAATTGAACAAAACAACCCTACTCTAAACCAACACCCTGGGGTGCCAAGATATTTCTTCTAAGTCTTTCAACAGTATTCGGTCATGTGACCTCTTTGTTTTATACTGTATATATATATATATATATATCTGTGTCAGTGTAAAATACTTGTACCTGATGATGACAAAACCTTGTCGAAACGTTGTACATTTGCTGTTATATTAAACTTATATTAAAGTTTTTCTTCATTACCCATTCAAGCCGTCTCCAAGCGTAATTTTCAATGTTCGGCATATTTCGTTAGCTCATGTCCTTATTGAAACGTAATATTCAATGTTCGACATATTTCGTTAGCTCATGTCCTTATTAAAACGTATTATTCAATGTTCGGCATATTTCGTTAGCTCATGTCCTTATTAAAACGTATTATTCAATGTTCGGCATATTTCGTTAGCTCATGTCCTTATTGAAACTTAATTTTCAATGTTTGACAGATTTTGTTAGTTCATGTCTTTATTGAAAGGTAATTTTCTGTATTCGACACATTTGGTTAACTCAAATACACTTTCTTATACATAACAGCAGACTGATAAACACACACTCTTTCTTCCATATACAAGTAGAACGATATACACTTAAACACACTTTCCTATATATAAAAGCAGATTGATAAACACACACACTTTCCTATATATAAAAGCAGACTGATAAACACTAAACACACTTTCCTACACATACAGATGGACTGATAAACACACTTTCCTACATAAACAAGCATACTGATAAATACTTAAACACACTTTGTTATATCTAAATGCAAACTGATAAACACACACTCTTTCCTATACATACAGATGGACTGATAAACACACTTTTCTACATACACAAGCATACTGATAAATACTCAAACACACTTTGTTATATCTAAATGCAAACTGATAAACACACACACTTTCCTATATATAAAAGCAGACTGATAAACACTCAAACATACCCTGTTACACAAAAATACAAACTGATAAACATTCAAACACATACAGATAGACTGGTAAATATTTCGTAAACTCAAAGGAGGATCAATCATTCATAAATTACACACTACTCTGGCGTTTCGAAGATTAGATCCAGCAGATTGTTCTTGTTGAATACTCGGGGGTTCATACAATATGAATTTTCGTGGCAGCTGAATATTAATCAATGGTGCAGTAAAAGTTTATAGCACGTGGAGTAGGCGTGCAGTCGAAGCAGAGTGGAGAGAATTAAACTGGCCACACGCAAATAAACCGTACGGGGTAGAATGTGACCTTCTTTATTTTTGTTAGAGTAACAGTGAGATTAAGGATATTCTCACGTGCAACAAATTACCTAATTCAGTCTTCCCCTCCAAGCAGATACCAGATAGGCATATTTGTAAGTACCTACACACCAGTGTTTGCATTTCAGATATAAAATAAATTGATATGTATAAAAAAAAACAACATCTATATAGATTTCTTCAAAGAAAATGGCCACATTACTTCTAAAGTTCAACACAACGCTATAAGGAATTCCCTCCTCCATTCTGTTGCTCGGATCTCTTTCATCACGTCCTATGTTTAGTGTGTCTCCACAGATAGATATACTGTTTCTACTTCTTTCTTCTAAACACTTTTCTGTCGACCGCCATTTCTTCATTTCTCGGTGGATTGACTTGAAACTTGGTAGGGTTATACCTTAGTCTAATACGCCCAGACACCTTTTTCAATATATTTTATTTTATTTAGGCCTTTCTAAGGATTTTATGCGGTCGCATGTCAAAC
Organism: Limulus polyphemus; assembly: GCF_000517525.1. NCBI lineage: Eukaryota > Metazoa > Arthropoda > Merostomata > Xiphosura > Limulidae > Limulus > Limulus polyphemus. The sequence goes on along the minus strand of NW_013676916.1, from coordinate 9,511 downwards.
AACCCAAAAATATATATTCTGGGCTCCTATGCGGTCATGTTAACAGCAACCAAGATGAAAATGCAAAAATATAATTTTTCATGCGCCCTACACATTGACACAAAAAAGTTGGATTTGCCTATTTTGAGTCTTTTTAGGGGGGACAGAGCTCACAAAAAAAATAATTTTGGGGGTTTTGGTCAATAACTCGGTTATATTTTGACCGTTTTACATGGGATTTGGTACAAAGATACCTTTCTACAGGTCCAACACATTGACAAACAAAAATGGTGGACTTGCCCATTTTCATTAATTGTAGGGGTCAAGATGCCACGAAAAGCGTATTTTTTCTTCTTCTACAGTCACTCCATAGTACTCCACATGGGATTTGGTACAAAAATACTTTTTTACAAGTTCTACACATTGACAAACAAAAATGGTGGACTTGCCCATTGTTATTAATTGATGCCACGAAAAGCGTGTTTTTTCTTCTTCTACAGTCACTCCATAGTACTCCACATGGGATTTGGTACAAAAATACTTTTTTACAAGTTCTATACATATACATACAAAAATGTGGGATGTGCCATTTTTGTTGTTTTTAGGGGTGGGTCACAATGTTAAATAAACCCATAATTTTAGGGGTTTTAGTCAGTTATTTAGCCTTGTTTCGACCAATTTAAATGAAATTTGGCACAAAGATATTTTTATGCAGGTAACATATATCTTACAGGTCCCAAACAGACATAGATAATTTTGGAATTTTTGTGTTTTGCTCAATTTTTCAACAAGGAATTTTGGGTTTTCATGAATTATTCTCGTGTATGTCAACTAACTTACATGGGATTTGGTAAAAAGATGTCTTCTTGCAGGTCCCAAACAATGATACTGACAGTTTTCAATTTCTCTGTGTTTTTCACGCTTGGTGTCAAATTGGCCATGTTGGGAATGCGTGGTAGAGACATGTTGCGTTCGCCAGCGAATGTTTGTTTGTTTGTTGTTAAGCGCAAAGCTACACAAAGCTCTGCCCACCACAGGTATCGTAACTCGGTTTCTAGCGAATGTTGGCCTTTTTAATATATTTACTTTTTGTTTTTATCCTGCTTGTATACAATATCTCAGAATAAATGTTTAATTTTACCTAAAATCTTCAAATTTCCCCTGTAACTTTAGTGTTATATATATATTTTACCCAAAATTTCCCCTGTAACTTTAGTGTTATATATATATATATATTTCATCGAATACACTTTTTTCTGTTAATTTTCCAAAAACCTTCTAAACGAATTTTCTACGATGAAAAAGAGTTGATAACATTAAACTTGATTTAATAAATCCAGGTTGAAAATATTGACTTAAAAATAGTAAAGAATAACTTTACCAGTTTCCTTCATCTCAGTTCAATACCAATACGAGTTTTATATGATAAAATAGGAATTTTCTTTATCTTGGCTTTAGAAATAGCTTGAAATGTGTGTCTATAAGGTGTGTAATGTACAAACTGCTGCTTGAGAACGGATCTAATTACTAATCCATACAGTTCATCTGTATAGCAAGAAGGAAACGTGTACGACTTTTACAACTAATGGAAATGTTATTGCTAAATATACGAAAATATGTAAAACGTTTTAGATAAAAATATATGACAGTTTCTGAGATACATTATAAACAAAGATATTGAAATGTTCTGTACAGTTAAGTTAATAATATGATAGTTGAAAATTATCGGTTTTACTGTTTTGTAACTAGAATAGTAAATATTTAACCATGTGACGATCGTGATCAAATGGTTAGCGTGCAAGACTATGTATGGACATACAGGTTGCACATTCACGTCCCGTTTGTGACACACACACACACAATCACGTTCCTCAATTTGGGACATGGGTGTATTGAGGAGGAACGATCGTGATCAAATGGTTAGCGTGCAAGACTATGTATGGACATACAGGTTGCACATTCACGTCCCGTTCGTGACACACACACACACACACACAATCACGTTCCTCAATTTGGGACATGGGTGTATTGTAAGGGTGTCTTTGAAATCATACAGTTCGATCAAACAAGGGTAGCCCAAGAGGCAGTGGGTGTTGTTGACCAGTTGCATTCCTTTCTAGTCTTTCAGCTTTGTGAGAATATCGGAAACAAAGAAACAAGTATTCAGGAATATTTAACTTTTTTCGTGAAGTTATTTTACACTTAGTTAAGGTCCGTGTAAATCCAGGTTTACTGACTTACCCAAACTTCTTGGTATGATGAAAGGGCTGGTATAGAAGTTTCTACAAGTTGATATCAGCTACGAGTTAATCTTCCTTTGAATGTGTATTACTGAAGTAGGAAACTAGAATGCTACACAAGACTTCGGGCTGACTTTATACACTTTAAATACCTGATGATGGCCACGCGAAAGGTCGAAACATTGTAATGAAGTTAAAAAAATCCAAAGATATACGTCTGGACTTTAATTTAAAGGTTACATATAAGCAGTTTCCTTTTAGCTGATGCCACTACAAATACAGTAGGCTAATGGCAATCATTGGCTGAAGCAGCTCCATCTAGGTCAAACCAGTAGATCCTAAGTTGGAAATGGCCACCAGCTCATGCAGGTAGATAAGTCAGAGTGTAAGCACCAATTTGGTCAGTTAACAGAATTTTATTGTGGAAAATGGTGACGAGCTAGGTATAAGTAGAGAGGCCTGTCTTTGAGGTCATCTTAGCACTACTGCCTGAAGCCAACCAATATTGCTAATATAACAGGTGAACTTCATCTCTGTAAAAATTCCATATAATGTCAACTAGATTTGGTTTTCAGTAATGGACTACATGTGTGTCTGTTGAGAAAAGTATTTTAATTTCTTCATATGTGCAAGTGATACTTTTTGTATACTGTGGATGTAGTCAGATGAATTGTATCCGTCTGCCATTAAATACTGTTTCTTCTCCAGAAATCAAGCTGCACATCTTCAAATACTTATCCGTTTGAGTGCTGACGTTGCGTGAACGCTGGAGCTATGACGGTCACACACAGACCCACAGACACGTCCTTTTATTATTATATATGTGACAACAAACCTGCCCCTCAGTGGCACAGCGGTATGTCTGCGGACTTATAACGCTAGAAACCGGGTTTCGATACCAGTGGTGGGCAAAGCACAGATAGTCCATTGTGTTGCTTTGTGCTTAATTCCAAACAAACAAGCAATAGACCTGTGTATGCTGGTTCATATCTAACTTATGTGATACGTATGAATTAGTTTGTGTATATTTAAGTACATACAATGATTAGGATATGCATAATGTGGCAGTAGAATTGGGTGTATGGACCAGTTTATGTACATTTAGTTATGTACACGAAAATAAATATAAAGTGCAGTTTGTTAATGTTATAAAGAATAATTATACTGTAATTATTAATACTTATACTTATTCTGTAATACTTATTAGAGTATATCTTTGGTAAAAACCATAATAATCAGTTCATACAGAGAGGCAAAATATCTCTAGTATCATCTACACCAAACCAACTGTGAAAAGTGTTTTTATATTTGTGGCAGTAAAGGAATATTTTGCAGCTGTAGCAACTGGAATATTTATAGATTTTCGTTTTTATTATATCAAAGCATTATTACTGGTTCATTCAGAATTAAAGACAGCTTAGTGTACTTACTTTTTTTAGTGATTATGATTAAGAAATAGGATTGTACTATGTTCAAGTTTTACACTTATTACTAAACTATCGAAAGTACCCGGCTTCGCTCGGGTTATTAGGTTGATAGTGTCTGTATTCTGAACCTATTTTAGCATAAAAGTATAACGTATATACTTTTGTTGCTAAGCAACATGACATAAAAGCCATTGTTCGAACGCATTATTACCAAAACGGATTGACTTTTCTGTATATTAGAAATTGTTATATAAGGAACCACTTCTTCTCTATGTGGTTTTTCGCTAGCTTGCCTCAAAAAATAAACGATGCGCATGCGCGTCGATAGATAAGTAATAATACCCAGGTTCACACCATCAGGATCCACTTAGTATGCAAAATTTAAGGTTTGTTTAGGTTCTTTCCTCTTGGAGCTATGACGGTCAAATTTCTTTTCTATGTGGTTTTTCGCTAGCTTGCCTCAAAAAAAGATGCACACTCGCGCACGCACGTGGTTCAGTAATAATACCCAGATTTATACCCTCAGGGTCCACTTAGTTTGTGTGCAAAATTTCAGGTTTCTAGGTTCTTTCCTCTTGGAGCTATGGCGGTCACACATACACACACACACACAGAGAGATCCACAAATACGCCCTTTTATTATTGTTGATGATCAATCTTGATATTATTGAATGAAATTTGTCTTAACTAAGTTTTCTTGCACTACTGCAGTACATTTTGGGAAATGAAGCAAGATTTTACACATTTATTTAAATGTCTGCTTATGCTGTGAACAAACAAGTTGTAAAACCTTCTAGGTTAGATGTAGTGGTTAGTGCTTGTAACTTCTTAGACCTGATTATTTTAAAGAATGTATAGAATGAGCTGTCTTCTCAACCAGACTGTAGTAGAATAAACTCGTGTATGTAAGATGCTTGTAATCTATTACGAGTAAGGCAACTGTAAAGGAGACCCAATAGTCTAGGGTCTGGCTGAAATGTGTATATGTGCAGTTGTTCCTTAGAAGTTTGAGAGGATTGGACATTTTTAGATGATTGGAACACATTATCGAGGGAATGGACATTTTCAGGTGCTTTGGAAATAACATTGGGGGAATGACATTCTGAAATGCTTAGAACTAATATTATTTTAGTAGAGGGGTGAATACATTCATCATTGCTGCTATAAGGAGCAGTACATACACCAGATCTGGAGTAGTGACATTTTACTAGAAAATGTTAGGACATTGCCCAATGGTTATGGTGTTTAATTTCATACTACTGATTTAACTTTTGACCTTTTAGAGGATGAATTCATTCGTAGTTTTAGCCCTTAATTTTCCTTTAAAAACTAAATCTTAACATCATAACCTCTTGGAAACCTTCTGTTGTCAGAATATAATTACACGGTCTTGATGCCACCATCTTCAGGCAAGAATATTTCAGTCATCCATTAAAGATACCTACGAATCTACCACTCTTAAGTTGAATACTACAACCAACAGAGGAACACAGGTGTTTGTGTGGGACTAAGCTGCTGCCACCTAGATAATAACACCATTTATTGTAATTTCTGCCCAGATTAGGCATGTTACTTTTTCACTACTCTGACAAGAGGTTTCTGCTTCAGGGGAAGCTAGAGATGAAGTGACCTTGTATATCTCAAAGGATCATTTCACCCACAAAGCATGTGCGATACCACATAGGACATATAATAAGAAAAATATTTAGTTTAACCACGGCAAGGCAGTGGCATCCGTGGCTTCAATCATACCCAGATCATCAAGTAGCCACTCAGGGGCTGCATCAACCACCATTTTGGTTAACCTATACACTGAGACTATCGAGAAAATGAAGACGACATGGTAGGTGGAGTTGTTAAGTGAACCAAGTCAATACAAGTTTGATCACTACTGTAGCTGAAGCCACCTGGGTGACAAGCAGCACATGACGAAAAACTTTTGGATCCACCAGCAGATGGTGCAACTGAAAAAAAATTCAAAAACGCCACCATATAAGGTCATCACAAAATGATAATGATCTAAGGAGGTTATTGGCGACCGTCTGCAATCCTTTTAAAGATGTACTTTTTATAAAAATTTTAAGTGGTAAAAAATTTGAATCTATATATGTGCAATTAAGTTTGTTGTTTGTGCTATCATGTCCTGCTATGTTTATTTGATTTGACAGCAGTCTTTTTATTTTGACTTAATTTTACTGTATTGCGTTTGGTTTTCCAGTTTTCTATGCAGTTATGCATATAGTGTTTTGGGCTTAATGAATATTTAGATATAATGTTATTGAACTTTAAATTTCTTTCTTTTGCACTTCATTTTTGATTTGTTCCTACTTAATTTGAATTTTACCCAATGTTTATTTGTTTTCTGCTCCTGATGATTTAAATTTAATCCTACAGTAAGTTTGAACTTTGTAATTATGTAGCCTGTCATCTTTTTTGTTTGCTGTCTTGTTAAATGGTTGCGTGTCCAGTTTTGAATTTTATATGTTTGAATATTTTTATGATAGTACAGCATGTAACTTGTACAGTGACTTGACATATTAATATGAGCATCTCCAAAACCAATGGTATTGTCCGATATACCCACAATACTTCCAAGACCGAGGTATATTTAATTCCTCTGAACATTAACGTTTTAGAACATAGAAAAATAGAGGTACTGATTGGTCTGTTTCTGCTAAGTTTTGTGCTTGTGTTGTATTGCAATTCGATATCATCAGTATTAACTCTATGGCAAAACTGCTCATTTGTTATGCCAGGTCACTGTTCAGTTGCATCCTCTTTTATACAAGTTAGTTTATTACCATGTGATTTGTTTAATCCCGTGTATTTTAAAATTGATATTCCATCACGTTTTTCTAAAAGTTTAACTGATCTTGCAACAGTTATTATTCATTGTTATGCTTGAATTTGTTAATTATGTAATATGTTTGATTCTGTATTTTACATTATTTATGTCTGTGCTCTTTTTAGTTCTACTATTTTAATTTTACTATGTACCCTAATCAGTTTGGTATTGTATTTATATTTTTATAGATTATTCTACTTTGTTTCATTGTTTGATTTTTATGTTTCATTTGATCGAAATTTTAGATTAAAGCTTTATTATTGTTTTGTATTTTGAGTTTCAATTGTAATCCTGTTTCGTTATGTCTAATTATAACTATTTTTTGTTTCTGATTCATTGATTTTTTTCTGTTTACTTTGTGACTGTATATTTTATAATTGTATTATTTTGTTAGCTGTTGAAGCCTGTTTGAAAATAAATATTTCACTTTGGTCGTAAGTGTCATGGAATATTGCGTGTTGCCTAAGGAGATAGTTGTGAAAACGCACTAAGCTAGACACTAAAATTTGGCTTTTAATGTTAATCTGAAAGAGTTGGGTGTAGGTTTTATCCTTTTATAGCTAAACGTTCTTCAGTGGCTCAGCCTTATGTCTGAAGGCTTACAACGTCGAAAGACAGGTTTCGATACAGTTTTAGTCTTAACTCATATTTCTGCACTTTATTCTTTAACGTTACTTTCATTAACAGTAGCAGTTAGAATATCTAATATATCTATTTAAATTATAAATATTTATTTTAATCATTTTATAATACATATTTCTTTACATTTGTTAGCTTAGTATATGGAGTTAGGACTAAACTAAATATCCTAAGCTGGTCAAATCTCGTAAGATAGTATTGGGTTTACGGTCGAAAATATCGCTAACAGCAAAAGTATGAAGTAAAGCATTCTTATCTTTATATATAATACCAGTGTAGATATTTAGCTATACTCATTATGTAGAGCATTTTTAGTTCTGATCTGTACTGCTTTCCAGATACTTCTCATACTAGATTACACTTCACAAGTCCCACATTCTCCTGTCTTTCCAGATACTTCTCATACTAGATTACACTTCACAAGTCCCACATTCTCCTGTCTTTCCAGATACTTCTCATACTAGATTACACTTCACAAGTCCCACATTCTCCTGTCTTTTCAGATACTTTTCTCTTTAGCCTATGCTTTACCTTTCCCACGCTGTCCTATTTATATACAGAAATATCTCTTATTGGGATACTTTTATATACTTAGTATCATACGACTATTTATGTATTTTATGTACTTCTCTGGAATTATTGTATATTATTATTAAAACTGTCAACCTTAAAATCTCTACATGCCACGACACATTATAGATCCAAGGTTCAAGTATAGACGTCCTAAATCAGATCTTCTGATAAGACATATGCAATCAAGTTAGCTGCGGATACTTTTATCCGAACAGCAGTGAGAATGACTGTCACTTTTACAAGACCTCTTTTCTCGGCTAAAAGCCAGTAATCACCAAGCTTTCTTCAGCCCATTATATACGTACATAAGATCATTAGGATTGATTTCAGAGGCTAAATGCTAAGTATGACATTTCTAGAAGTTACTTGATGTACAATCTTTATATAGATACATATATGTGTGTGTATATATATATATATATGTATCTGCTATGACAAAACGCAAGTTAGTTTTGATAGAAAAATTTGCTCTATGCAAATAAAGCTTGCTTTATGACATTGTAGCATCAAAACATTTGACTGAAGCAATTTAATTCAAGATCATCTGATAAAAAATCAAGGTATTGCTAATAAAACTGGTATTAAGCAATGAACAGGTAAACCAAGAAAAATCACTGTGAATAAAGAATGAAGGTATCGTGAAGAATATTGGAAACTGTGATACAACAACTGTTCATAATTAGAAAGGACATTAACGACAACTGATACAACAACTGTTCATCATTAGAAAGGACATTAACGACAACTGATACAACAACTGTTCATCATTAGAAAGGACATTAACGAAAACTGATACAACAACTGTTCATAATTAGAAATGACATTAACGAAAACTGATACAACAACTGTTCATCATTAGAAAGGACATTAATGACAACTTGACACCTGATTTATATCTCTAAAAAATTCATTATGTCAAGTAAAAAAAAGAATACCTTTACCAGTTTCGAAGAGATCTATATATATTTACATCATCATTCATACAAAATAGCTTTACCAAAATAAAAAAATATGTTACACCCAAAGGTAGTCGTAATATTGACTGTCGTCCTTCTGTAGCTGAAAATATCCAACCAATTTTGTTTCAAAGTAATATAAACACGAACTGCTATTCAAACTATTTTGTTTTCTGTTTCTATTATAAATAGCATACAGTAAAGAACTGGCGAATAATGATGTTAACAGCATGGGCTTCATTATTGGTGGAGCCGTAAGCAGACGATAAAAGTTGGTGCTTGGTTTAAGAGATTAATAAAGCAACTAAGCCGACGATTCTCGAAAATAACCGATAGCAACTAACATTATAACCTGTAATTTACAGACATGTATAAATGGAGTCTAGAACGAAAAGATATCTATATTTATCTTCATTGATAAGGTTTTTAAATATTACTGTTGTGGAAGTAATCACGATACTTTTTATTATCCTTTTTTAAAAAGACGTAAAAACATAGGTTAAACTTATTACTGGAAAAGTACAAAGAAAGAAGGTTATACAGTGAGTTCGTCCGAGGATATCAATTTATTGAGTAGGCTTGCAAATTATAAAGAACGATATAACAATTTTGTGGTTAATGAAATTGTTTTTTCTCATTTATCACTTTTATAGTTACAATTTTCTCCAATTAATGGTGGTACAATTTAAATGTTAGGGCATTTAGATGAAAACTTGAGCATAGTTATATTGAGTTTTAAGTACAACGGATAAATGATTTAAAAACTCCAAAACAACAATCGGTACATGTAGAACGTTTCGAAAATCTATTTCTTTTCATAGCTTCTCTTCGAAGAAGACATTAATTAGAAAA
>NW_013676915.1:11435-14601 GCF_000517525.1 Limulus polyphemus | reverse complement strand
AAGTAGCGCCTAAACCAAAACTATGTTTGTCATATCCCAGCCCCTCCCCCCCCCTCCCCCACGTGGCACAGCGGTATGTCCATGGACTTACAACGCTAAAAAGTGGGTTTCGATACCCGTGGTGGGTAGATCACATATAGCCCATTTTGTAGCTTTGTGACTGATTTCAAACAAACAAACATATCCCAGCCGGCCTTATGAATCTTGGTATTGACGAAAGGCACTGGATATGACAGACGTAGTTTGGCTGACATATTATAACATATTCTTCTGTGCTTTCGGTCATAAGTTCTTAGAATCATTCCTGTAATTCTTGTACGTTAATAATTTTCTTCTGTTACTTATGAAGTACAAGTGATGTAGCAGTTAAAATATTTCATTTTTTACGTTTGTGGTCAACAGTAAATAACCCATCCAAACATAATTTGTGATGTTACCAGAAAAACCATCCTTTTTTTTTCAGACATGACTCGTTGTTGCCCAAACTATGCGAAGAGCGAGAATTACGAGGAGCACCTTGGTTTCAAGCTGGTATACCGAGGTGAGTAGTGACCATTATGATGTCATACCTACAACAAACTGGACATGGTTTATCACTTCATAGAAAGTGTGGTTTCTGTACTCTGTACCGGACTTTCAAAAGAAATTGTTTTCAATGTTATTGTTTAAACACCGAAAGTTGTCAAGGTGTAGGTATAACACTTCAGATCTGTCTCTTGGCCTACACCTGGGTAGAGACGTGAAGGAGAAATAGTACTTCAGATCTGTCTTTTGTCTTCTTCTGTTTTAGTCGTTTAGACCTGTTGGAACGCAAACTGTGGAGGTTCTTCAAGGGGGAGGGGCGTAAAGTCGGTAGGAGGCGCGCAGCTATTACTATAGCAGCATATAAATGATATATGAAAATACAAATTTAAGAACATTTTTTTAAAAACTACCGTACAAATATTACAACTATTAAGTAATACAATCAAAACAATCAACCTATGAAAATAACATGTACGGTATATAGTGTTAACACCACCGGTTTACACCATGTCCGTATATAGTGTTAACACCACCGGTTTACACCATGTCCGTATATAGTGTTAACACCACCGGTTTACACCATGTCCGTATATAGTGTTTAACACCACCGGTTTACACCATGTCCGTATATAGTGTTTAACACCACCGGTTTACACCATGTCCGTATATAGTGTTTAACACCACCGGTTTACACCATGTCCGTATATAGTGTTAACACCACCGGTTTACACCATGTCCGTATATAGTGTTAACACCACCGGTTTACACCATGTCCGTATACAGTGTTAACACCACCGGTTTACACCATGTCCGTATATCAGTGTTAACACCACCGGTTTACACCATGTCCGTATATAGTGTTAACACCACCGGTTTACACCATGTCCGTATACAGTGTTAACACCACCTGAAATACACGATTCAGAATGCTATTAATGAACAAATAAAATATATTTTCACAACCAGACCGACATTATTATGAGAGCGTACCTTCTTTTCTAACCTTTATTATCTTTCTTTGTGTCGGGAAACTGACAGTAATAATAATATTCTACTTTTGTTCTCACTATTCAGTAACTGCGAGCGTTGTTAGTGTTTCTAAAAGTTAAATAATTAATTCAGGGCCATTATTTATCTTCTTTCGGTAATACAAGCACGTTATTGTCCTTGCAAAGCTAAGCCTACTTTTTTTTTTAAATACAGAAATACCACTAACGTGTGTAGGCTATGTACTTGATAATTTATTTGTTGAAGCTAATTAGACCAGTGAAGTTACTTTTTTGATTTTGTTATTTCAGAGAAATAGCATTGGAGATTTTAAGCCAAGAACCAGTGGGGACCTTTATGGTTCGAGAGAGTACAAGTAAACCAGGCTGCTACGCGCTGTCGTTGAGAGTACCGCGAGAATTCCAGCTATCGGGTATTGCCCACTACCTCATCATGCGGACTCACAGGGGCTATAAAATAAAGGTGAGGTCATTATGTTTGACACCTTTCATTCTTTACTTGTAAGCATGGTTAAAAGTTCTGTTTGCAGTCAAAATAAAATACCGCCAGTAGAGTAAATACAACCTTCCCTATTATTTCCACCAAGCTTCCCAATAGCTCAATTGTAAGTCTGAGGGCTTAAAACGCTACAATTTTGGTTTCGATACCCGTGGTGACCAAAGCCCATATAACTCATTTTATATCTTTGCGCCGCCCTAACAACAAGTTTCCGCCAATCAAAAGTACTGTTTTTCATTACCAGTTTTGCATAAAACACACCATTGATAATTGGTCTGCATGCTTTAATAATTGCTCACAACAGTTTTAGCAAATATCAAACAGAACTTACACGAGTTTGCCAAGAAGCTACCAGTTGAAATACAACAAAAACAAAACATCACCCAATAAATCCCCCCACCCCCGTTACCTAGGCGATAACCTTGATCCAGTATAATGCTAAACTGTTGACTCTGAGTGGTGGATCGTGTTGATCTATGCGGTGGATCGCCCAATGTGTGCAGTTTTGTGTTTAAACAAAAACAAACAGTTGCTAAAAATAAATAAGGAACCCATAATACGGAAGGATAAGTTAGTAGCATCGGCGATACGAAATGTAGGTTCCCTCTGGTGAGTAAAGTATAACTAAAAACACCACATGTATAAACAAACGATTACTTTAAAAGCCTTCATAAAATATTAATGAATCTCTAGCACTATCACTTCACCAAATTAATATTAATGATGAAAATCACGTAAACGGCAGATATTTTATTTCCCATTTATCCACAAATGTTTCTATTTGGATTCAGAATCACATTTGTTGTAAAAATAGCTTTTCATATCAGTATTTCGTCTACCAAAAAAAAAAAAAAATACTTTCGGCGTTTAAACCACAAGTTTTAAATAACTGTGCGCCATCTATCGTATTCATCAGCAGAGGTGTATGTAAAAATAGCTTTTCAGATCTGTCTTTCTTCTCCCATGTGACAACATCTTTAGACACTTAAACCACAAGTTTTAAATGTATATTTACTTTGTGCTTATAGCACCATCTTTTGTAATTTTCTTCAAACTAATTTGGTGTTTTATTTATTGTAATTAATAAAAAAAATATATATTTCGTAAACGTATTTTCAATTAAATTCAGCGATTA
>NW_013676915.1:2996-11414 GCF_000517525.1 Limulus polyphemus | reverse complement strand
ATTAATAAAAAATAAATATATATTTCGTTAAACGTAAGTTTTCTAATTAAAATTACTAGCGATTACTTTCGGTAGTATTTCTTCACTGTTTTGTACATATCTATATATATATATATATATAATAAAAAAGTTATTTAATATCATATTTTTGAATGATAATTAAAAAAGTAAGCAGAATTTATATTATGTTTAAGAAGTTTTTTCCGTCTTTGTCTCATTCATTGAAAATCAGTAAGTGTTGAATTAGGTGACATCTATTGGGTTTTTAATTAATTAAACATCTCTATACAATTAAGTAAAACGAAAAAAAAAGTTGAACTATATAGATTCATAATTTTTCATTTATTTTGTGCAAAAATTTTTTATCAGTTTTGTTAAACTGCATTGGTGGCGCTGTATGTGGTAAACTATACTGGTGCCATAAAGTATGAGAGAGGAGAAAAATGGTAGATTAATTTAAATATTTTCTCTTTTAGGGTTTTACGAAAGAATTCAGCACATTAACGTCCTTAATCACCCATCATTCCGTTATGCCAGAGCTCTTACCTTGTCCTCTCTCTCTTTCTCGATACAACCCAACATTTCGGAAACAAGACTCTTCGGAAGACTTGGTGGACGTAGATGAAGATCCAGACTATAACCTTTTGTCAGACTTTCGTAAAATGATGGCTGACTTAAACGTCTGATGCAGGCCTAAGTCTAGGCCTAGTTCCACTAGGTGTGTCTGAGCATTTGTTTGGTGGTGTTTTCAAAATGACTTGACTACCGTATCTGCATTACGTTTACTACGGTTTTCTTGGTTGTTACAGCGAGACGATAAGTGAGGGTTAACAAGTTGTCATTGTGATCATACTTTAACAGAATTTTTTAGTTGTCGTAGTTACGAAATGTGCTTCATTGGACACAAAATGAAACTTATGAACTATTCTTAGATTTAAAAACAAAACTCTTCAGTCTTATTCTGGACTTGTAATTTATTTTTTGTTACAGATTGGATAGTCCAAAATTTAGCAGAGTGCTAGGTGATTTACATTTTAGAAGCTTCTTGGGGAAAAAATATAACTTACTGATAATTTAGGCTTATCTCTATATTGTGAAATGCCTTCGAATTTGATTTGTTTTCCCAACAACTAATTAACATAATTTTCTACTGAAGAAGAACGTCCTGTTCACCATGATATATTAACTTAGTATGATATAATCTCCCTACCAGACGTTCTGCCATTCAAGGTAATTGGGGATAGTGGAGTGTGACTCGAGATACTTCGACAGTGTATACACGTGAGAAGTGAACTTTTAAATATACGTAAGTTTATTATCAAAACGCCACACCAGTTTTACATTCGCTTCTACTGTCTAATTACAAATATATAGTCATCTACAATATATTTTACATATGTTTCTCATTAACCACATAGTTTACGGATTTAATTATCTTAAAAAGGTTTTTAAAAGCATGGTAGCAAGAAATAGAAATAATACTCATAGCTAAAGTTCTGTGTAAGGTTATTCGTGTTTGAAATACGCTTTATGCGCCCTCTGGATGTAAAATATTGATATAAATACTGGATATATGCAGAGTGATCCAAACATTAGGTGAATTTGATTTGATTTGTATCAACAGCAACAAAATCTCGTTATTGGTCCTTTGTTAGTCTGTGTTACATACTTATGTACTGTTCTCTTATATATTTTTACGTTAGTATGAAACAGATGAAAATTAAGAAGTTGGTATAATAATCTGGAACCAGTGAGTTTTGGACCATCGTGTACATTATTCTCGCCTGAAATCTGATTCAAAATAATATACCAGTTGTGTAAACAACGTAAAATTCAAACAGAAGTAATTCATAAGACGTGATAAAAGAATGAACGAAAAGTAAAACCCAAATTACAAATTTTTCATTTTATTTTAGACTTTTTTTTTTCTCGTTAATTACATAAAGTATTGTTGAATTTTCTATGGATATTTTTTTTTTTGGGGGGGGGAGGGTAGAATGTTACAGTGATTATATCTTAAGTTTAGAACTTTGTAATTTTTAAAAAAACTGTTCATAGTTCTTTATACACAGTGAATGATGTTTTACTTCAATTTAAAAGTAAAAAAAAAATAGTTTTAGTAACTTTATTGGATATAAAATAGAATCTCTTAACTACAACCAGAAAGTATTTAGCGCCATCTATTGACCATATTTATAAACATAAAATGCGGATGTTTGGATTCTTCTTCAGCTTTACTTAGATATTGATGAACTTAATTTTTGTATATATTAAAAATAATAGCACCAAGCCCATAAATAAAGTATTTGTTAAATCGTACACTCGTTGGTAAATAGTAAATTCTATCGCAACTACTTTGTTCACAACCTTTTATTTTATTTTTCTGATAGATTCAAGTCATGTATAATTATCAGCATTGTATTATACTGATCAGTAGTAATGTCTCGGGTTATGAACCGTTATTCTGTAACACAGCATGAATGTTCAGCTCTTTCCTATACTACATCTTATCTCACGGTAGCCATTTCGTATATTAGTATTTACTCAGTATTACTGATCAATGGCCGCACGATCTTGTGATAAGGTAACGTGTAATCACAAGAAACTTCTATAAACTGTATTTTTTTTTCAGTAACACGTTTTTAACTTTAGTTTTATTCAGTGGCGTCGCTAGGCACTGGCGTAGGGGGCCCGTGCCCCAAGTCCTCAGTTGGTATCTTGAAAAATCGCAATAGAAAACTGGCTCTATTCTAGACAATCCTTGACACATCTACATGAACTTAGCATGGGCTATCCATGCTTTATCAGTATCATTGTTTCACCAGCATGGGGTTGTTCCATTTGAAGAAGCTGCTGAAATATTTTTGTTCAATGGCGAAGAGGTGATAAAGTGTACTGGTACTGCCAGAAAGATCGACACATTTTCATGGGTTTCTTTATTGTTTTACACCACTTTTGAGTTCCAGTCTTCACGTGCATCTCACACGAGATGATCACTGAAGATCTCAGTGACATAAAGATAACTGAATGCTATACCTATATTCCAAAGAAATTACAATTCATAAGCAACATTAAACGGCATCTAAGCCTAATGGTCGGTGAAATAAAACATTAATTCATAATTTCAGAACTGTTTGTTCTGTAAGACTCCTAGAACAATAACTCTTAGTAAATAAATTAGCTTAGGAATGCCCTGATCGTTTATAGTTTACTTATTTCCTTAAGAAATAGCTGTACTAATTTCATTATCTAGAATATCTGCTCGGCACTATAGTATAAATAAAGAAAGAAGAAACGAATTTATTTACAGAAAACAATTCTTGGGGTAACCATCGTTCGTTAAGCTAAAAGAACTATACAGAGATAAAATAGTTAAGATATGAATTTCAGTACATCAGATGGAAGAGTGCCTGGCAAAAAAAAAAACCCTAGAAATTTTTCTGGATCTAGTCATGCTACGTCCAAATATAGTTTTCCACACTTTTTGTATCATCTGTTTATCTTATTGCCTGCTCCATAACGACATAACCAATCGATGTAGTTATAATAAGCTTCATTTACACCTGCCATTCTTGTCTTACTTCTAACATCAGGGAAGTTTGTTACAATTTGCAAATGCAATGTTTCTGATTATTCAAACTTTTTATTCGTGAATAAAATTAAGTTTTTTGTTTCTTCAGCGACGATTTTAAAGTCGTTTCTAAGCAATTGTTACTTTTGGGTGGTAATTTTCCCCATTCTGTGCACGTGCAAGTAATGCTGCAGATACTGTGAAGGAGGAGTTATTTATCCGAATATCCACGAGATGGGTCTTTGCAGTAAGTATAGTTTCACACTGCAATAATTTCTTGAGAGTGAATGATTCACACCAAGGAATTCCTGATAATAGATGTTTCATACATTGTATTTTATTGATATCAGTCTGACTGCAAAATGGCATATAAATTGGTTATCAGGTCTGCATGCAGAGTACGAGATGTATTAAGGTAAACTGAGTTAACCTACGAACAACTGGATAGGTCTACTTAATAGCAGAAGATTTGGTCTAGATACTAAATACAAAGTAATGCCAAATCTTTGAATAAACGAATCATAATATTAAATGCAATTATCAGATTGGGCACAAGGTGAGGTACAAAATGTACAATCGTTATTGAAGCATTAAAAATAAACAAAATGTTTGTGTTTGCTTTAGGGTATGACAGACTGTCATTTTTATTGAACACTTTCAAGCTGTTTACTCTTAAAGATCCTATTCCAAACTGTATAGATCCAGCATTCCTTGGTTCAGAAGATAAATCACTTTTATGTAAATCTACTTGCACTACCCACATGATGGGTCATCCTCATCATAACATGGGTGAGACAATAATATCTGGATATCACCTGAATGACCATTTAAGAACTCTGCTATAGAAATCCTTGCACAACGTGCAGTATTGCAACAATATCCTTCAACTAAACGAAGGTAAACCAGGTGTTATCCACTTTAGAATAACAAGGAAGCATAGACAGCTTAACGGCTTTCTTAACCACGTGTTACATGAAACCTGCATTTCGACAGAATAAACACTTTATTATATGCATGATATATCTGTATACCACAAGTTTTTTTCTTGGAGTCCTATCTTTCCATCTAGTTTCTTCAATGGTTGATAGTTTTGTTAAATGGTTACAATCCCAGTTCCCTTTTTTTTTCAAGCATCCATCCACAGATATCACTCATTAAAAATGTTCCACAGCTGTTCAGGACAACAATGATGAAACATTACAATCACAAGTACCTTTTTTTTCAAGCATCCATCCACAGATATCACTCATTAAAAATGTTCCACAGCTGTTCAGGACAACAATGATGAAACATTACAATCACAAGTACCTTTTTTTTCAAGCATCCATCCACAGATATCACTCATTAAAAATGTTCCACAGCTGTTCAGGACAACAATGATGAAACATTACAATCACGAGTACCAGTCATTGCTATGTTTAGGATGATATCTGTAACTGGCTGGTTACTCGTAATCCGTTACACTGACTAGTTCTGTTTGATGCACCACCCAAACTAACAGACACACAATTCTCAACATTTAATCCACGACATTCGGAAATATTCTCAAGCATTACCTTTTATATCGTGACAAATAACGTACTACAGAACATTATAAGCCATATAGAAAACAAGAAGAATGGCAGTTTTGTCTTCAATCATTACACGGATTGTATCGACAATATAGTTACTAGTAGTTCAGGAAGTGGGTGTTGTCTCCCAAGAATCTGTCCAGATGAGTACAAAGAATCGAATCAAAATTTGAAAATGAAAAAAGGATTTCCAGAGAATTCGTTGACTTCATACAGTGTGTAAGTCATTTCTCAATCGTGACCTCTATAGTTGAGCCCACATTTTACTACGAGCTTTGTAACGTTAATAACACGTTTCAGAACATATAATCCGAGAAGAATGTCCTAGCTGCGCTATGCACGAGTTGTTGGAGCTGCAGAATATTATTTAGAAGCGGGTAGATTTCAGCAGAATTCTGGTAAGTTGTCGTGTTCCTGAATCTGTTGGTGTACAAGTTTCCATAACTTGAAAGAAGCTAGTTTTTTCTACACTTGGAACATGTTAAGAAGATCAGAACAATAATAATCATAAAAGATTCCAACTAATACGACAGCCATTTTCAAGGCACGTGATCATGGGATTAAATGGAACATTTGTTGTTAGCTGGCTCGGATAGTTGGGGAATTCTGGATGCCGGAAAGTGGCTATTTCTATGTATATTCTATCAAGGTGGACAACTGTAAATGAAGTCAAACTTGAATTTTAGTTAAACAGGAGAGGGCTACATGAATGTGGTAGATGTATACAAAGTGATAAATTGGTAACACTTGTATATTTTACATCAATCCGTGTAATATGTTTGTTTTGTCCAAAATAATTAAAAGATCAAAATGACAGTAAAATCAGAAGAAAATGGTAAACTTGTAAAAAGAAAATCTCGATAACATTTCATATTTAATTACATGGCTGACATACCTCAGGGCCTGGCATGTCCAGGTGGTTAGGGCGCTCGACTCGCAATATGTGGGTCGCGGGTTCGAATCCCCGTCCCACCAAACATGCTCGCCATTTCAGCCGTGGGGGCGTTATAATGTGACGGTGAATCCCACTATTCGTTGGTAAAAGAGTAGCTCAAGAGTTGGTGGTGGGTGGTGATGACTAGCTGCCTTCCCTCTAGTCTTACACTGCTAAATTAGGTACGGCTAGCGCAGATAGCCCTCATGTAGCTTTGCGTGAAATTAAAAACAAACAAACGCATACCTCAATCCCCCCGTGGGTCAGCGATAAATTTACGGACTTAAAACACTAAAGTACAGGATTTTGTTTCCTGTAGTGGACAGAATGAAGATAGTCTATTGTGTAAAACTGTAATTTAATTTGCACTTTGTGTGTTTTTGTATATACAATACAATACTTGTTAAGTAGTTGAGTGAGATTTTAAAGTGTTTTTATTGATTTTCAGACAACTTTTATTCATTTATACCTGCGCCTCCCCAATGTTTCGTATTTTCAGATGTGTCCGCTAGGTTAAATCTGGTAATAAAATGTTTTTAATTTATCATCAGAAGTCCCAGTGCGATACTCAAACATAGCACATGTTTTTACCAGCTTTAGTGATACACACATTAAAAAAATTGATTATTTAGTTTTCCTGCAGTAATGGCGGAAGCGCGTGGTCCAGAATGTCATTAAGATATCCTCGTTCGAATTGCTTTAATTCTTTGTTCTCTATAAATAGGTAATATTTACTTTATTTGAGGGGATATTGCAGTAACATATAGCATCAGGTTAAAATGATTGGCACTCGAATATCCTTTGATGGCCGAGAAAATGTACGATTTTGTTTTGTATACTGGTTATTATCTGAAACATTCCAATAATTTGTATGGCTTGCGATTTTTGTAGTATACAGCAACATTATATAGATATACGAAAAGCTACTAACAGCATAATGTTTAGAATTTGTCAAAGAACTGTAGCCTCCTCTCATTTCAGTTCACAAAGTCAGCCGATTTCATAGTAAAAGATTAAATAAAAATTGTTCCCAGCAGAATATTGAAGGGACTCGGTGATATTCGACCCCAATTTAATTATTGTGGGGCGTGCCCCTCCGAATCCGACGCCTACGTCTAATATCAGATAAGTGATACTTGTTTTAAAAATAATTCACTTCAATGAACGTTGGTACAAAAACTACTACCGTCACATTTCATTTCCCGTGATTTTAAACTTTCCTGTCATAAAAAAAGTTGTAAATCACGTTATTTAAAGTTTATGGTATTCCAAAGGCAATCGTAAAATCAATTTAATATAAATAATGTATTTAATATGAAATATAATATAATTAAAAATCCCTGTTGTATTAAACTCGCCTTTTATTTTTAAACCAACCTACTTTATTATGAACATCTTATAAATTATTTATATCAAATTATTCAAAATGTTAAAGAATATAAGCCATCAAAGTTTTTGGAATGAAATAATTTGATGACAAAAACGGTTTCAACTCTATGGCGTTTGGATAATTTTATCTGTAATACACACGGAATATATATATATTAATCATTTCAATTTAGTTTTGAAGACGGAACAGCCGAGATGGTCCAATAGGTCCTATGTTGTTTCAAAATATTATATTATGTTAAAACTCGTGTATATGTTGTTTAGAAAAGACGAAGTTTGTAGAGGGATAGTAACGAAAGTAAAAATGGGAAAAATATATTTAATACGTTTAATGTATTTCCCAATTAGTCTGTAAAATACTGTTATTTTTACAGAAACAAATAAATCCACTAGAAAATTTCCTTAGAGCGACATCTGTTACCAATATGAGGTCTTATGTTATTTGTAAGGGTCAATGTAAGGCCTGTGTATAATCCTGAGGTACCGAATTGAGCAAAGTGGTAATAGTAGCTTTTTTCTTGCTCATAATAAAGACTGTTTATTATTCATTGTTATCATTATTGTAAAATTTTTAGCACCCCTTTTGATAGAAGTTTTTACGTAATTACTGTTATATAATTATAAGGAACATAACAGTTGTTTTAACTTTTGTTTTTGTATATTAAAATTTAAATGTATTGTGACATTATGTTAATACTTTAAGTTTAAACATTATTCCCTTTTCTTTATTGAAATTATTTAACTTTCGTATTTGTTCATTCTCTTAAACAGAATGATATGTTTATTTTATTTCGGAGCCACTGTTAAAAATAATGCTAACATAGATATCTAAATGATGCTTCAAGTTCAACAAACTTAAATCATTATATAAAATGTATTACACTGAGTATTTCTAATTAGCTTGCTGTACAGGATTGTATTCGTTATTGATTGTGCTAATTTTAGATTTAATC
>NW_013676915.1:0-2034 GCF_000517525.1 Limulus polyphemus | reverse complement strand
TATAAAATGTATTACACTGAGTATTTCTAATCAGCTTTCTGTACAGGATTGTATTCGTTATTGATTGTGCTAATTTTAGATTTAATCTATATTGTTACATAATTTTGATCAGAAAATCTTATTTATTTTATACTGTTATAACTTATACTGGTTATAGTATTTTTTCAGATTATTGTATGTGCTGTTGTGTACCTGTGTTTTATGTAATGCTAATTTCGAGAAAGAATTAAATATACATCTGTAATTGTATTCATAAAACATGTTTACAGTTTTTTAACTTTGTACATGAATAGAGGTATTTCATTAGGTTCTGTGTTAGTGAGTGTATGTATTTGTGACCCAGATCTTTTTGAGTGGAGTGGAGGCCTATGTAAATAAAATCCTGCTGATATGTTTTTTTGTTGTTTTTTAACAGAGAAACTTAAGAATTATTTTAAATAAATGAGACTCTTCAGTTATAGAAAGGGGTTTATATTTTGTAAGTAAGCCTTGTAAAAAATTCATTTTGTCACAAGTAAAACCTTATTAAAATAAATACTTAAAAAAAAGAAAACAATTATGCTTAATATTTAAAAAGTCAAGACATTAAGGACATAAAAAGCAGAGACCAGTGTTGTAATCTTAAATATAAATAAACAGTTTTATTAACCATTAATTTATTAATTGAATATTTTTGAATGTTGCAGAATAAAATGAGTTATTTGTACTATAATGTAGCAATACTGTAATGTCTGAAGAAAACTCAGAAGATGAGTGTTCACAATCAAGTGTATCAAAACACGAAGGTAAGGAACTTGTAGCTACAACTGAATCTTTATGTACAACAGTATCAGAAAGCCATCAGATTCATTTATAGCTTTGATGATTTGATGCCATAAAGTGTAAAAAGAAACTAACAAAATTATTTTCTAGAATATTCTTTCTTTATAAATACTTTCCATTTATTTAATATATATATATCATCTTGTGTATGCCATAGATAATGCATAAAATAAATGAAGCATGGTCTCAGAAGTGAAACATGTTAAATTGTATGTAAAGTTAACCATATAAATAGTCACAATGAGTCATTTGAACTCATCCTATATGCATATTTGTTTTATAATCTTTTCGACACATAATCTGAGGGTCGTGGGTTTAAATCCCCATCTCACCAAACATGCTTGTCCTTTCATCTGTGGGGACATTATAATGTGATGGTCAATCCCACTTTTCATTGGTAAAGAGTAGCCCAAGAGTTGGCAGTGGGTGGTGTTGATTATCTGTCTTTCCTCTAGTTTTTCACTGCCAAATTAGAGACGGCTAATGCAGATAGTCCTTGTGTAGCTTTGCACGAATTTCAATACAAACCAAACCTTTTCCATCAATACAATATTTCGTGGTGTCAATCCTAATATAGTAACTATTTTTGTTTTAATCGTAGTCTTAGTGTTGTAGTGTTATTATAGTTTTTATTTAGTTTGTCTTGGTATAGTCAGTGAAAATGGTTAAAATATTTAGTTAACTCCTAAGTCATTAAATTAGTCAGTCATTTACTCTTTGACCAATAATTTTTTTCTTTTAGTGCTTTTATTGTAGTATGTCATTGTACTGAAATCTATTTTGAAAGTTTCATTATCTGTATTAATATTATTTATGAAATATATATGAAATTGGCAATCTTGTGGAATACTGTGGTGCATTTCATTTTCATTAGCATTTTTGTTAAAAAACTAATTTTGTCTAGTCTTGGTCAAGTTAGGTTATGTTGTGGGGTCATTCTGGAAGGTTTGTGTTCACTCATAGTCATTGTTGATCCTTGCTGGCAGGAATTTTTGACAGAACAAAATTAACACTTCCTAGCACACTTGTAACTTATTATTATGCCAACCATTTGGAGATAAAGAACTGTTGTTACAATGATTCAGTGAAATAGCAGAGTTTGCTCCAGAACTGTTGTTACAATGATTCAGTGAAATAGCAGAGTTTGCTCTAGAACTGTTGTTACAATGATTCAGTGAAATAGCAGAGTTTGCTCTAGAACTGTTGTTACAA
>NW_013676914.1:11813-15232 GCF_000517525.1 Limulus polyphemus | reverse complement strand
AGAACACATACGAAAATATAAGCAACACGTGGATAAAGGAACACTATAGACAACTTGGTTTAGAACACATACGAACCACGTGTTGCTTATATATAAGATAACACCATAGACAACTTGGTTTAGAACAAATACGAACCACGTGTTACTTATATATAAGATAACACTATAAACAACTTGGTTTAGAACACATACGAACCACGTGTTGCTTGTACATAAGATAACACTATAGACAACTTGGTTTAGAACACATACGAACCACGTGTTACTTGTACATAAGATAACACTATAGACAACTTGGTTTAGAACACATACGAACCACGTGTTACTTGTACATAAGATAACACTATAGACAACTTGGTTTAGAACACATACGAACCACGTGTTACTTATATATAAGATAACACTATAAACAACTTGGTTTAGAACACATACGAACCACGTGTTACTTGTACTATAGACAACTTGGTTGCAATTATATAATTTATGTTGGAAAGCAAATATCCCTATTCAAATAATTCATACTACGTATGGTATAGTTTTGGTGAAAACAACATGGGAAGCGTAGACATTATTAGTGTAAAACAATACGGATCATGTAGACATTATTAGTGTAAAACAATACGGATCATGTAGACATTATTAGAAGATTTGAGAAGAAAAAGACACGTTTAAGTTACCGAATCAACGTCGATAACTTTGACAGGATCGTCGTACCCTAAACTGGGAACATTTTAGATGAAAACACAAACGTGTAGAGACTCAGTTAGAGTTTTACAATATCAGCTAGAAGCTAACAAATAGTTTAAATAAAAACTGGCTTAGTGGTTAGGAGCTCGACTCGTAATGCGTAAAACACGGGTTCGAATCCATGTCCACTCTTTCAGTCGTGAGGGCGTTATAGTGTGATGGTCAATCCTACTTTTTTATGGTAAAGAGTAGCTCAAGAGTTGGCGGTGGGTGATGTTGACTAGCTGACTTCCCAAAATTCTAGCATTTATAAATTAAAAATGGCTAGCGCAGATAGCCCTCGAATAGCTCTACTGAAGTTCAACAACAAATAAACAAAGATGGCGTATATATCACAGCAAGAGGAAACCGCTATCATATTTTTAACAAGTTATTAATTTAAAGCAAAGTGCTCAGAACATGCGTGTTGTAAAAATAACAACGCTCTCTACCCCTCAGTCTGTAATTATAAAACCCAAGGTTTGATCCTTCCGGTAGGCACAGCGCAGGTAGCCCATTGTGCAGCTTTGTTTTTAACAACAGATGAACTTTACACGTAAATACTTTGCTTTTTTTTAAGGTGAGAAATATTTTCTAAAATTACATTAAATCTGTAATTGTTTTTTTGATCCATGTTTAATGAGTAAAGAAAGCATATTTCAGTTCTTTACTTACCCAGATTTACTTTCCTTTTATTTGAAGTTTAAGTCCTCTTAAAGGTTCCCCTTTCATCTGTTGACAATTTTATAAAATCACAGGTTTTTCTGTAAGTGGTTTTAAACAATGTTGTTGTTGTTGTTTTTCACCTCAGGTCTCGTTTCACTGCTTCTTCAAAATACTTTACAACGTTTATCTTTTTTTTTCCTTCCACGAAACTTCTGGAAACGTTCCCACTAAGGACAGTTTCATTCTACGTACCTGATACGTGTATTTAACACGAAAGACTTATTATTACATTTATTAACGTGTGGACGGACACGAGCTGAGTGTTGCCTAGTGGTTAGTCTGGGAACGGAAGTTCCAAGACTCAAACCCGGGATATATCACTGAATGCGCTCTCTGTACATTTCCGTGTAACCGTTTAGAACGCGTATTTCACACTGGAGTTGATGGCCGGACGTGGTTACTTAGTTACCATGCCCGGTCTGTGAATCCTAAGATTCATGGTTCGCAAATGGTTTGCCGCAGAAAAAAAACAAAAAACGCATTCGGCACTTCGTGGCCATGTGTGTGTGATACAAGGGTGACGGTTAAAACACACTATTCGGTCAGGCCAGTGTAACCCAACAGCTAGCGATGCGTGATGTTGATTGGCTGTCCACTCTCATCTCTATCAGTTCAAAATTTTAGACAGCTGCACGCAGCTAGCCTTCTGATTAGATCTTCGAGGGGGAGGGGGTGAAACTTCTAAGAACTCTCGGTTTTCCGGTAGAAGAGAGATTGTTTAAGCAGAGAAAATTCTATTGGTTTAGCCTGAGGTGTAGGAGCGACATGTTTCGGTCTCTGAGCTGAGGTTCTCAGCGTAGACCTGAAGCGTTGGCCAATCCAAACAAATTATAGTCCATGAAAGCTTCATATTTAGTGTTAATTATGTCTATTTTGACTTTCATTAAGGTTTCTAGGTGTATATGAAATCCTTTAACTGTCAAATTAGCGACTTTTTTTTATAGCGTTCAATTCCGGTGGTTCCACATAATGCACATTATTAGGCAACACTCAGTGTAAAGAATTAACTGAGCAAAAAATTGGGTGAAATTCCCCCATTTTCTGTGTAAAATACACAGGTGGGGGGGGGAATCCCAGCACTAATTAGTATGATTAAATTCAACACCGATGGTATTTTAATTTTTTGGGGTGACTCGTATATTATTAAGGACCCTGTAACCACCAAAATTCATGGACCCATAAAGAAGTTGGTGTATAAAAACTTTAGAAAGAACGTGACTGAAAAGACGTCCCATCGGAAATTCTAGGGTTAAAAATTGTACCTGGATTAACGAACGAAACTGTTGAAGGTATTAGATATGACTGTATATAACGTTTCAACAATATACTCAGAATTGTATGTGACATGTTAATAATGTACGTTTTGTTGTATACGACGTTTCGGCAAATATAAGTGATTGTACGTGATGCGTCAAGTATTAAGTATGATTATGTGTATTACATGTGGTTGAACGTAACACATTAGGAATTAGAGGTGATTGGCTGTGACGTGTCAGGAGTTACACGTGAGTCTATATGACGTGTCAACAATATATACACTCATATTGCACAGTTGTTTCCTGTTATCTTTTTTTCTGAAATATAAATCAGTAAAATAATGACGGACCTTATCTCCAGCTGAACACTTTGGTTATGTGTGTATCAGTTGTTCTTTTAATTAGTTAAAATATACGACTGGTAGTTGAAACTAGTAAAATCTTTCACGTCTCAGTTCAAACACGAAGTACCTGGATTAGCGAACGAAACTGTTGAAGTATGATTGTATGTAACGTGTCAGGTATTAGATATGATTGTATGTAACGTGTCAGTCTAATTCCTGACACGTTATACTAACAATCATATCTAATTCCTGACACGTTATACTAACAATCATATCTAATTCCTGACACGTTATACTAACAATCATATCTAATTCCTGACACGTTATATTAACAATCATATCTAATTCCTGACACGTTACATACAAT
>NW_013676914.1:10041-11042 GCF_000517525.1 Limulus polyphemus | reverse complement strand
GATAATCATATCTAATTTCTGACACGTTAAAGACAATCATATCTAATTCCTGACACGTTATACTAACAATCATATCTAATTCCTGACACGTTATACTAACAATCATATCTAATTCCTGACACGTTATACTAACAATCATATCTAATTCCTGACACGTTATATTAACAATCATATCTAATTCCTGACACGTTACATATAATCATATCTAATTCCTGACACGTTAAAGATAATAATATCTAATTCCTGACACGTTACATACAATTAAATCTAAGGTTTAAAATAGACTACTGAATGATAATATTCACCGCTCAAAATGAAACCACTAACTTGTGAAGCATAACAGATTGGTGTTAGACCATGCATATAGTCTTGGCTCCAAATAACCCCCTATTATGTAGATTATATAGCCACGAAAAGATTCAAGTAGTAACTTGAAACTGTGACAACAGGCGAAATTAGGGGAATTTTACGAGTTAACAAGTTAAAACATGACATTCAAAATAGGTATCCATGTGTGGTTGATCAACCGACAGGAACTGGTGTTCAAAAGATCATACAGCAATCATAAAATGTTAACGACTTTTCGAAGATCTTTGAAGTGTTCTTGGCTATGATATCCAAGCTACCGTGAGGTCTAATCGTCTAAATATCCTATAAGATAGTTGCCACGCTTCGGGAACTTGCAGGAAACATGCTTATGTGTTGTAATTAGACCAAAATCTCATCTTATAAAAACGGTTCTCAAGAATGGAATCCAACGAACCGAAAAGACCAACAACGACAACTTTTATTTTTAGTGTTTAGTTTTTTGAAATATTAAAATCTGAAAAGAATTTGAAAAACACGAGTGAGAATTTATAGCTTTGGAGACTTAGATACTCAAGCTTTTATTAAATATATTACTCAGTAGTGCTAGGGATTTTGTGTTACATAAATATAGTAGTGCTGGGAATCTTGTGTTACATAAATATAGTAGTGCTGGGAATCTTGTGTTACATAAA
>NW_013676914.1:7048-10031 GCF_000517525.1 Limulus polyphemus | reverse complement strand
AGGGATCTTGTGTTACATAAATATGGTAGTGCTAGGGATCTTGTGTTACATAAATATGGTAGTGCTAGGGATCTTGTGTTACATAAATATGGTAGTGCTAGGAATCTTGTGTTACATAAATATGGTAATGCTAAGGATTTTGTATTACATGAATATAGCGATGTTAACTAGTAATATGAGACAACACCGTGGTTCTGTGTTAATGGACCATATAAGATATACATCCATCTTGTGGTCTAATGAAAGTTATGAGTCTTCTTTAATAACCATGCCATATCTGTGTACCATACCATTCACGACCAGCTTTACCAACTTCCTGATAATGATTTCTCTAATAGGTAAAACCTACACTCTAAATAAGTGAGAAACCAACTCTATGGTTGTGTGGTCCTTGTATAAAGAAAACCACTTATTCTTGTTTCATCACTTTACAGTATGCAACAATCCAACATCTTTTGGGCGCACTACCCTCTAATATGCAACAATCCAACATCTTTTGGGCCCACTACCCTCTAATATGCAACAATCCAACATCTTTTGGTCCCACTACCCTCTAATATGCAACAATCCGACATCTTCTGTCTCCAATCCCCTTCCATGTGCAACAGTCCACCTTCTTTGGGGTCCACTCCCACCCAGTGTACAACAGTCCAACATCTTCTGGTTCCACTATCTTCCGACCTGTAACTGTTGATAATCCAGACCTGTTTCGTGCTTTACAATAAACAATAAGGATGTCTCGCACTTGCTTTAAATCCTAACCCCTATACGTCAATCACTGCTTTGCGAAATTATATCGAATAACTTTTATGCAAAGGGAGTGGTCGAGTGTGAAGAGTAGTTTCCTTTTTTTTTTCTAATACAAACATACACAATTTGCTATTTGAAATCTCTAACGTCAACATAAAAAGGGTGCTCCCCCAAAAAACCAACAAACCGGGAAACATCACATTTCTCTGTGCTCAAAGAAAAGATTTGGATGGGCAGTTATCTAATAACCATAAACCATTCATGATTCATGAAAAGTCGTTGCCATCTCATTTATGGCCTTGTAATTCACACAAACAGGCTAATCAGATGCGCGAGCTATTTATAGTTCAATGGTATGAAACACATTCTTGACAAACAACCCGTGAGCTTAATAGGGATCATTGTTTCATATACACTAAGATACAGGAACATTGTACCATATGCAAACCTATGATTAACATCCATCATTTATTGTGTCACTAAGATACAGGAACATTGTACCATAAGCAAACCTATGATTAACATCCATCATTTATTGTGTCACTAAGATACAGGAACATTGTACCATATGCAAACCTATGATTAACATCCATCATCTATTGTGTCACTAAGATACAGCAACATTGTACCATATGCAAACCTGTGATTAACATCCATCATCTGTTCATTTTTATATTGGGTGTACTTAACCATTTGTTTTGGATGTAGCCTGTAATTGACTGTTAACTACTTTTATAATGGGTGTAGTTAACCATTTGTTTGGGATGAAGCCTGTAATTGACTGTTAACTATTTTTATAATGGGTGTAGTTAACCATTTGTTTTGGATGTAGCCTGTATTGACCGTTAAGCTTGCAGTTGATAATTTTAACCATAGTATTTATAACAATTAAATAACAATATCAAATATAAGCTATATCCCAAACAGATGGTTAACTAAACCCAATATAAAAATGGTCATTATTTTTAATAACATTTTGATTATTAGAGCAATTCACTGGAGTGCCAATTATAGATCACCATAACTATAAAGAGAAATAAAGTAGAACAAGATTAGGAGATCAATCTTTTTTTTTAAAGGAGGTTTTAACTCAACTTATACTAAACTCACCCTGTCTGTGAACACACACATAAAGTATTCTCGACATCAAAGACTTGTCAATAAATTACGAAAATCGTCCTGATCTGACGCTAGGAGCTAGCGTTTCTGTCTTCACTTATATTATAATATTTGTTAATTGTTACTGTCGATAACAGTATTGGTCAAAGTGTTTCACAAAACTAATGTCATTACATTATTAATCCTTTTTTTATCATACTTTTATTATGGATATTTATTTGCATTGTAAGCTTAGTATTTGTATTTAGGACGAGTCTAAATTTCCTAAAGGCTAAAATGGTGTGATCGGAAGTTAATATTAATTAATTACTCTGAAATTAACGCATTTGCATATAGATATTCCAATGAAGTTTAACAAACAGTCCACAGTTTAAAGCTGTGAAGAGGACAGTCAAAGTTGACCAAAGACACAACCATGTATGAAGAAATGGGGCCAGTTTGGAAGAGCAATAAAAACATAGCCACCCTGTGGTATTATCGGAGTGCTATGACACCATTTTCTTTAACTACAGGTTTAGGCTTAAGGTCCGTGTGAAACGCCGGCCAATCGAGTCTCTTCCTTCAGTATGGATAGGTTTTTTTGAGTGATAAATAGATTAACTGACTCATAAATAAGATGTAATTATCGGGACTGGTCGCCATTCCTTCCATTTTACGTGGGATTATTTCCATTTCGCTATAAACAGTTTTGCGTTTCACCATCTTCAGTTTACCACTACAGGATTTAATTTACTGTTCTTTTTATAGTTACTTTTTATAATAAGATAAAAAAAACGTATATACTCTTTTTTTAGTGGAGTTCATGGCGTCTTAGAAATATTTTCAACAGTCTTTTCTGAATAGGTCTATTAAGTTACACGTTTATATGATCGTTCCCACTGGTAAGAACGAGAATTCCGGACACAAAACGATCTTAATCTACCTGAATTAAAAACTGTCGAGATTTTTTTTTTTATAAATGAAAATTAAGTTGTCTGAGTAAGTGTGACTTAATTTAATAATAAAAGATTTAGATAAGTTAATTTAACAATAGATTAGCTAAGAATCGGTTATTTTAACAATCGGTGATTTAATTAAGTTATCTTAACAATAGATTAGCTAAGAATCGGTTATT
>NW_013676914.1:0-6263 GCF_000517525.1 Limulus polyphemus | reverse complement strand
AGTTGTGACGCAAACAGGGAGAAACAGATTTAAAGGTTTTCAATGTTGACTAGTTGTGACGCAAACAGGGAGAAACAGATTTAAAGGTTTTCAATGTTGACTAGTTGTGACGCAAACAGGGAGAAACAGATTTAAAGGTTTTCAATGTTGACTAGTTGTGACGCAAACAGGGAGAAACAGATTTAAAGGTTTTCAATGTTGACTAGTTGTGACGCTAACGGGGAGAAACAGATTTAAAGGTTTTCAATGTTGACTAGTTGTGATGCAAACGGGGAGAAACAGATTTAAAGGTTTTCAATGTTGACTAGTTGTGATGCAAACGGGGAGAAACAGATTTAAAGGTTTTCAATGTTGACTAGTTGTGATGCAAACGGGGAGAAACAGATTTAAAGGTTTTCAATGTTGACTAGTTGTGATGCAAACGGGGAGAAACAGATTTAAAAACATCACAACTCGTCAACCCTTAAATCTGTGTCACAAGACGTAAACAGTGAAAACCTTTATATTTGTTTCTCCCTGTTTGCATCACAACTCGTCAACATTGAAAACCTTTAAATCTGTTTCTCCCCGTTTGCATCACAACTAGTCAACATTGAAAACCGTCAGAAAGAAACGGATCTCTATAATTTGTAGAAGTAAAATTATTGACATCATGTGGATTACCATATTTCATGCGAGTAGAAACTGGTAATAAACATATTAGTCTTGTATTTTATCAGTGGTTTTAGTAGGGACGAGGCTTCTGTGAATTTTGGAATAAAGTTGGGTATTTTCACCATGAACGATATTTTCGGCCATAATCCTAATAATATCTCACGGAGATCGATAACAGAGAAGCCAAATTTACGTTCACCCAATGAAGACATTACAAAATTGCGATTAATCACATTTTTAGTCATCCAATCGCCGTATTTCGATACCCGTGGTGGGCAAAGTACAGAGAGCCCATTTTGAAGCTTTGTGCTTAACTTCAAACAAACAAAAAAATCGACCTATTTAAAATACACTGTAATAATTAACAATTATAAGAAACTTATAAAAGTAAAGAACAGTGTGGTATGTCAAACCACCCAATATCTACTAATCCAGTACCGACGAAACCTTTCGCACAACTTGAGATACGACAGATATAGTAATGGTCGAGACGCTGGAGGGCAGCAAAATGTGTGTACATGAACGAAATTTCATTTCTTTAGAAAGTCACTGGTGTTTATCATCTTCGTGCTTGTCATCGACCGGGCTTAACAGTTGTAAAGGGATTATTTACAATTAGCACCAGAAGACGTACTTCTGGTTTTCAAGTTAAATCCGTAATCATTCTGGTGCGGTAGTTATTTCCGCCGATATTGTCTTTATAATTAAATATTTTGACTCAATTCTTCGAAATCTGGACGTCCACTTTAGTGTTTCTGCGACAGCGCGTTCGTGCTTGTACTTTTTTGTACAATATGTCCTGTCAATTATCTCCCTTACACAACTAAAGATCCTAGCTTTAGAGAATCAAAAAATCCAAAATAAAAAAAGGCCCACCATCCATGCAAGTGACCTGAGACTCTTAACCGGATATCTCTCTTATGACAGACCTGCGAAAAAATAGGTCCAGAGTTTTGTTACCCTTTTGTTTGAAGGGAAACTTGTTATTGTGAAGTTGATCTATTCTCAGCTAAATGCTTTCACGAAACGTGGCGACCTCATCAGGGTCCTGTTACCCTTGTTTAATGGTCACGCTAGAGTGGACCTATTGGTAAACATCCGTGCTACCGGCACGAATTGGGATATAACTTGTCATCTTGTGCCATTGGACGAACTAGTCTTTCCTTCACCCCTCTCAGTCCTCCCATTCTCTAGTCAGACTACATTGTTCGGATGCAATCAGTCCCATCGTGTAGCTAAAAAGCACTGTCTGGTCAAATGTTTTTCGTAAGTATATGAATTAATGACAATTATCATAGGTTATCATCTTAAGCAGGTTATAAAACAATCTGTTCTGTACAACTACAGATATAACCCTTCACGTACATTTTTCGAAAGGTGAACAATGAAAGTAAGATTATATATAGGTGAACAATGTAAGTAATATTATATACAGGTGAACAATGAAAGTAGAATTATATGCAGGTGAACAATGAAAGTAAAATTATATACAGGTGAACAATGAAAGTAAAATTATATACAGGTGAACAATGAAAGTAAAATTATATACAGGTGAACAATGAAAGTAATATTATATACAGGTGAACAATGAAAGTAGAATTATATATAGGTGAGCAATGAAAGTAGAATTATATACAGGTGAACAATGAAAGTAGAATTACATACAGGTGAACAATGAAAGTAGAATTATATATAGGTGAACAATGAAAGTAGAATTATATATAGGTGAACAATGAAAGTAGAATTATATACAGGTGAACAATGAAAGTAGAATTATCTACAGGTGAACAATGAAAGTAATGTTATATACAGGTGAACAATGAAAGTAATATTATATACAGGTGAACAATGAAAGTAATATTATATACAGGTGAACAATGAAAGTAAAATTATACACAGGTGAACAATGAAAGTAGGATATTGAAAAGTTCAATAGTATGAAATAGAATACCAAAAGTTGAACAGTGTGGAATAAATAACTACAAACTTGAACAGTGTGAAATAGCATACTACAAACTTGAACAGTGTGAAATAGCATAGTGTAAAGTTGAACAGTGTGAAATACCATACTGTAAGGTTGAACAGTAAAAAGAAGAATACTGTAGAAGTAAATAAGTATAATATTGAACTTGATTTTTAAATTATGAGTGTAAACATTATTCTAATTTTGTTTTCAACAGTTGATAAACAATTGAGCGAATAAATTCTGTTTACCTGTCTTGAAACAGGTGGAGATCAAATGTAATTAACTTCACTGGTTCTAGTAGAGGTGCTTGACCAGGTGACATGTTAGACATTCACTGGTTCTAAGTAGAGGTGCTTGACCAGGAGACATGTTAGACCTTCACTGGTTCTAGTAGAGGTGCTTGACCAGGAGACATGTTAGACCTTCACTGGTTCTAGTAGAGGTGCTTGACCAGGAGACATGTTAGACCTTCACTGGTTCTAGTAGAGGTGCTTGACCAGGTGACATGTTAGACATTCACTGGTTCTAGTAGAGGTGCTTGACCAGGTGACATGTTATTGGAGGTGCTTGACCAGGTGACATGTTAGACATTCACTGGTTCTAGTAGAGGTGCTTGACCAGGTGACATGTTAGACCTTCACTGGTTCTAGTAGAGGTGCTTGACCAGGAGACATGTTAGACATTCACTGGTTCTAGTAGAGGTGCTTGACCAGGTGACATGTTAGACCTTCACTGGTTCTAGTAGAGGTGCTTGACCAGGCGACATGTTAGACCTTCACTGGTTCTAGTAGAGGTGCTTGACCAGGTGACATGTTAGACCTTCACTGGTTCTAGTAGAGGTGCTTGACCAGGTGACATGTTAGACATTCACTGGTTCTAGTAGAGGTGCTTGACCAGGTGACATGTTAGTAGAGGTGCTTGACCAGGTGACATGTTAGACATTCACTGGTTCTAGTAGAGGTGCTTGACCAGGCGACATGTTAGACCTTCACTGGTTCTAGTAGAGGTGCTTGACCAGGTGACATGTTAGACCTTCACTGGTTCTAGTAGAGGTGCTTGACCAGGTGACATGTTAGACCTTCACTGGTTCTAGTAGAGGTGCTTGACCAGGTGACATGTTAGACCCTTCACTGGTTCTAGTAGAGGTGCTTGACCAGGTGACATGTTAGACATTTCTACTGCTCAATCTTCTCGCTTGTTTTTACCGATATTTGGTTGACTTGAGATTAGGACAGACAAAGGCTGAGATTTTGAATATATAGCGATTCTGAAGGATTATGTAACATCTTTATATTAAATTAAGTTGTTTCGTCTAATTACTCAATTGTTTATTGTGGTTTTACTGACGAAATGTAAAACTGAGACCAGGAAGGTTTCAAACCCAGAGTTCGAATCCCGTCCAGTCTCAGTTTCACTTCTTTAGAAAAAATTCCCCCTTCACTTAAAATGTCTGCAGCTGTCTGTCAGGACGTCTGTTTATCTATCATTTAGTTTATTTACCTATCTGTCTATCTCACTTAACTAGCCACGTATAGACACATACAGATAGAGTTGTGATAAATGAAAGTTGATAAAAACATTTACTTAGTTTGGTACTTCTGGTAGCCAAAAGAGTATGTCAGTAAGAACGTGCACGCTCAGAAGGCGTAGACTTGGAAATTAAACAATCACGTGTTTTATTAGTACTGACAAGGTTCCAACGTGTTAGTGTTTCACGTTTCTGCGAAACTGATATTGGTTTTATCAGCATGTGTCTTGAACACAATCCGTTTAGCTCTTCCACCATTATGACCAATTGTTTTGGACAAAATCCGTTTAGCTCTTCCGCCATTGTGACTAAGTGTTTTAGACATAATCCTTTAGTTCTTCTACCATTGTGACCAAGTTTTCTGGACACAGTCCTTTAGTTCTTCTACCATTGTGACCAAGCGTTCTAGACACGATACTTTTAGCTCTTCCGCCATTGTGACTAAGTGTTTTAGACATAATCCTTTAGTTCTTCTACCATTGTGACCAAGTTTTCTGGACACAGTCCTTTAGTTCTTCTACCATTGTGACCAAGCGTTCTAGACAAGATACTTTTAGCTCTTCCGCCATTGTTACCAAGCGTTCTGGACACAATCCTTTTAGCTATTCCGCCATTGTGACCAAGCGTTCTGGACACAATCCTTTTAGCTCTTCCGCCATTGTTACCAAGCGTTCTGGACACAATCCTTTTAGCTCTTCCGCCATTGTTACCAAGCATTCTGGACACAATCCTTTTAGCTCTTTCGCCATTGTGACTAAGTGTTTTAGACACAATCCTTTTAGCTCTTCCGCCATTGTGACCAACTGTTATGGACAAGATACTTTTAGTTTTTCCGCCGTTGTGACCAACTGTTCTGGACACAATCCTTTTAGCTTTTCTGCCATTGTGACCACATGTGTTGTACACAATCCTTTTAGCTTTTCTGCCATTGTGACAATGGTCACAATGGCAGAAAAGCTAAAAGGATTGTGTCCAGAACACTTGGCCATAATGGTGGAAAAGCTAAAAGGATTGTGTCCAGAACACTTGGCCATAATGGTGGAAAAGCTAAAAGGATTGTGTACAACACATGCATGTGTTGTACACAATCCTTTTAGCGTTTTCACCATTATGACAGTTCGATTACAACCTATAAAATTACAAGATTGACTCAATGCCTTTTTTTTTATGGAATGGGACTCTTGAATACAACCAGGTTAACACCACCATTTCCTCGAATTGCGGTCATTAGCACGCACGTGCACGTGTTGTTTAGAGCACGATTTTTGTTGACGTTCCATGCTCAAGTTTAATCCTCCCCATGTTTATCTTCCTGTTCCAGCAAAGACACTGACAGGCTCAGCCAGGGGTACTCGAAGAACCAGCCAGGATTATTGAAAACAATAAAACTACATCGGCGAAGGACCATAAACCCATCAAACAGACTCAGAATTATGCTACAATTAAGGAATGACGTCTCTTGGCGGTTGTATCAGAGAAAACGAAGAACCTGGAATGTCGTAAATCAAACTCGACGTTTATTTTCAGGTTAAGAAATCATTCTCGTGACCGGACGACCTTGGTCACTTCTAGGAGTGGTACTGTGTTAGCTTATTTCCAAAACTAACAATCCCGCTCCGAGATTGGTAACGTGTAGGCCGCGTTACATCGTTTCAAGACGATCAACCGGATCAGTTCGATGTAATTAGTTTTTTGTTAAAAACTGATCTGAAACAAAGGTTCAACTTCATATGAGTAGACTTGCTTAACACAGGGTCTTAACTGTTTAGTAATTTGTAGCAACCACCGTCACCTCTTGGGATGCTCTGGTATGACCGACTAGTTTGGTTTCACCGTCACTCTCATAACGCATCCACAGTCTCAAAGTGCGGAGCGCGTTTTGGCAGGAACAAGAGGTGAACCATAAACTCTTGGGTTTACAGTAATATAATTACAACGTCGAGCCTGGCCCATAAAAAATTACCTGACGTAATGTAACAAGGTTATCTAGTGCGTGTTACATAAAGAATTACCTGACATAAATGTAACAAGGTTATCTAGTGCGTGTTACATAAAGAATTACCTGACGTAATGTAACAAGGTTATCTAGTGCGTGTTACATAAAGAATCACCTGA
>NW_013676913.1:12492-14309 GCF_000517525.1 Limulus polyphemus | reverse complement strand
TCCACGTCGAAGGGGCAATATCATTTAACAGACAGATAAAGAAAAACTGATTTATTATTTACTGTAGCATATAAACTCATTAAACACAAAGATTTTTTTCTTTCACAATGGGCATCATTTTGTGAGCAGGTTTGGAGGTTTTAGTGAGTTGCACTCGAAATTTAATTAAACTACCTCCTTATCATGGAATATCAATAAACTAGGCATAAAATATGTAGCTAATAATTCAAATTTTAACATTATATAAATCTTAAGTTGAAGATAGCTTTTATATGCGGAAACATCTGTTAGCTGAGTTCTTGCACAGATCTTAAAATATAACGTTGATAAACGGAAACAACTGCACATGTAGATCTTGAAAGTCAAGTTGTTCAAAACTTGAAAATAGCATTGATAACTGGACCAATTGTTGGTTGAGATGTTGCAAAGGAAATATCTGCTGCAGCTTTTCACCAGACACTAATCATAGCAGAACCGTCTGGAAAATGATCTATAGGAAATAGTTCAGCTTATAAAATGAGTCAGATCAACGTAGGCCGGTAAGGCAATCACTGATTGGCATAGCCTTAAGCCAATCAGGAAATGTCACAGACCTACTGAAGGATGTGTAGATTGTATAGGATTTTTTTTTGGCGGCAAGGACAGCTGTTTCTGCATATAAAAGCTATCTCCAAGTTTTGTACACCAAAAAACTTTTCAAATCTTAAGTTCTTAATTCTATAAAGTAATATCTTAAAAAACCATCAATTTCTCCTAGTGTGAGAATTGTGACATTTGCTATCTAGGTATCGCTTCTTGTCCAATTTATTTACCACCTCTCAACACACTAATAAATTTAAAGTAAAGTACTCATTATGATGCTTTCATCACTCAGGGAAAGCATGATTTTTATAGCCTTCAATCTTATTTGGTTACAGAGCCTTAAACTAGAAAATCAGACCATACTTGCCACTCCCACCTATCATATCCTCTCTTTCATAAATTGCTAATAGTTCTCTCTAATGTTTAATACTATATTATTTATAACTAACAGAAAGCCAATGTTTTAAATCTATCAAATGATACATTATAAGGGTTTGAACACCCGAGTTCAAAACAGTAATTAGATCTCAAACTGGTGAAGAGAGCTATGAGCTAAATGTTTGTACTTGAAGAAAAACTAACTTCTCAGAGCAATTCTATGAGCCATTGCACCACAGCTAAAATATAATATTTTTTGTACAAAAGTCTTGTAATGTTTACTGAAAGTCTGCCAAATTTTGTGAAGATACACATACTGTATTAAAAGTTATATTATCAAAACTGTAATGAGTACAAAATGGTTATGAGCTTGGCTGATACGACTGAGCCTGTATAAAACAAAAAGAATTAAACCACACAAGTTCATTATACATGTACGTGACACACCTCTAAATTCACACACACAAAAAAATTCTCTTAGAACACCACATTAAAATAAGTTAACCACATGCTCAACCTTTTACAATATTTGTTGCACTTTTAAACTCACTTTACATTTCTTGAAATTAAGCATCACCATCATAAAAATGAAACATATTTCTCCGAGACATCAAAAATTTAATTCACATTTTTGTTCTTAGCAATATGAAACTCTAACCTTTAATTGTTCTTGTCCAAAAGGATGTTCTAACCATTCAGGAACTGTGACATTCTTGTTCTCCACATCACAAAACAAGGGTACTGTCATTTCAACTAACTCATCTAAAGACTCTGAAATCAAGTTTACAAACTTTAACACAAGTCTGTTAACAGTCAATATTAACAACACCATATTGAACTGTATTTATGGAATACAC
>NW_013676913.1:0-11851 GCF_000517525.1 Limulus polyphemus | reverse complement strand
AATATATATATATGGACATAAATATAAAACTGTCAAGGTTACTAAACTAGTGAAACTGTTCCAGTGTCTATATAACTGGAGGACATCTAATAATATAATACATTCCTGGGTCATAAACAACATCATTCAAGTGCCTTTTAAAGATTGCTTGTTTACTATGACCTTATCAACATTTGACTTCATTAAAACTGCTACATCATGATGCTTAACTAAATTATATCATTTAAGCACCTCATAAAAGATTAACTGGCAACAGTAACTGAATTGGCATTTTAACTAATGCAAGTTGCCTAGTCATTGTTTTTACACACATTTGAAACACATTATGTAATGCCTCATGAAAGTTTTTGATGTTACGACATTTTTTTTATCCTTACATTTACCACATTATTTAAGCATGTTATAAAATGTAGTTGTTCGTTATAGGTGTATTTACACTTGAATTCATCTAAACTATTCTGGTTTAGTTTGGTTGTTTTTAAAGGTCAAAGTATGGCAGATTAATAATAGTGTGATTTAGAGTGTAAAACTGACAATTTACACATAATACATTGCAATCTAGTGTAAAATTGAGAGTGCACACATAAAGGATTTTGTGATTTAGTATGAAATTGAAAGTGTAAACATTACAGAATGTAAAATTGGGAATTACAAGCTTTTATATTTCATTTCTTGAATGATCTTTATTATTATAAATTAAGAAATGTATTAAACAAACTTTTTATTTTATGTATTAGTACTATAACATTAACTATTTTGGTAAGCTATTATGATAAAAGATTTCAGGTTAAACCTAAATAAAACTTCAGCTCTATACTGAGTATCTGTTAAAATACAAGGGTTAAATACAGAACTAGACATTGTACAATAAACTGGCTATTTCGACTCGTGCATCTACAACTCTAAAGGTCAAAAACCTGTCATGACAGTAACAGCTATAATTTAAACTCACACATACACACAGAAAGTACATAATTGAAAAATAACCTCAGAGTAAACTCTTTACACACCCTTGCCTTACATTGAAATTTTAGAAGAGAATTTTTAAAATAAAATAATTCATAATATAACTGCATTACACATTTAACAACTACATTAATTCACAAGGCTTTATATTTGTTTACAACAAATAAACTAAAGCTAGGTTCAACTTACCTTTACCTATAACACATAGAGCCATAATGTTCGATGAATACCATTTTTCATGAAACTTTAGAAGCTCTTGTCTTGTGTCAATATTTTGAGACTTTGGGATTTCTTCTAATGTCTCTTTGTTTCCTGAAAAAATATATCAAAATCAAAACAATGAAGTTATGTAAAAGGTTCCAAAAGTAACTTTTTTTACAGATATAAATACTTATTATTACTAAAGTATCTACAGCTTGCCTTTTATACAAGGATGGCAAAGATCAAACCATTCTGTCCTCAAATCATTTGGAAAGTCAACAGGACACAACATAGTAGCTAATTTAAGTTTGTGAATTAAATTACAAGTGTTCTGCTGGTGTTAAACTTTTTTGAAACGAAACAGATTAAGGTGTTTTATACAAAGAAAAAGGATGGACAATAAGTCTTTATTAACCCTCTCAATACAGGTAGGTCAAAGTGAACATGTCCCAACTTTTTACAGTTAAATTAAAAATGTAATTAAACTACTTTACCACTAATGTATACAAGTTTTCATTTCTTAATTTCAAAGAGAAATACTTAAATACATTCTAAATCCCCCCTTGTGACATATGTTCACTCCAACTTCCCTATTTTCTTCTATTTTTCCTCCCCTCCCCCCAAGTCAGATGTTCCAAATTTAACATAAATTACTCATTATAATATAGATATTAATAAACCATAGCATAATTTTTATAGCCTTCAATCTTCTTTGTTCACAGAGATATAAACTAGAAAATCAGCCCGACTTGCCATGCCCACTTATCTCATCCCTTCTTTTACAAATTGCCAATAATTTTCTGCAGCATTTGCTATTACATCATTTATAACCAATAGAAAGAGTTCTAATTTACCAAATGGTTTATAATGCTGCTTTGCTCTTAGTAGAGATTTGGTTATTACATCTACAAACCATAGTTGCTATCACTGGATTCAGATGAAGTAGCTAAGGGAATTATTTTAAGGCACTTATGCCTTAGTTATTATAATACCTGTTCAATTATGTTCTGTAGGACATTGTTCACTTTCTGTTCTTAAGTGCATGTTTGAGGTAGAACATTAATTTGATGTGTTACTACCATCATTAAAAAGAAGTAGGCTTAAGTTTCATCAACAGGCTGACAACAACAACAGAAAAAAAAAAGCAAGAGGCCATAGGTAAGTAATAAATTTCTTGCTTTTTATGTATATTTTTTATTCATTGTTATAAAAGTAACTAAAATGTAAGAACCAGAAACTCATTAGGTTAGTTAGTTAGTTTGTTTGTTATGGATTTTGCGCAAAGTACACGAGGACTATCTGCACTAGCTGTCCCTAATTTAGCAGTGTAAGACTTTAGGGAAGGCAGCTAGTGATCACCACCCACCGCCAACTCTTGGGCTACTCTTTTACCAATGAACAGTGTGATTGACCATCACATTATAATGCCCCAACCGCTGAAAGGGCAAGCATGTTTGGTGTTACAGGGATTCAAACCCATGACCCACAGACTGCGAGTCGAGCGCCCTAACCACCTGGCTCATTAGGTTAGATAATGAAAAAAATAACAGCAAATTTCTGTACAAGGTATGCTCAAGTAGTTTGTGCATTATATCACTCAGTACAGTAACTTGACTTATACATTCACAGTGTGGTTTACAGCTTTTATTGTGGGATTATTTGTTGGGCAAGGTTCATAGAGCAATAAAACATTAAAATTAAATAAAACAGATGTGAACTGTTATGATAATTAAGCTATTTAGGTTAAATAATTGTAATTTTCTGTTACAACCTGCAATCACTCTAGCAAAATGAAAAACAGATGTAAACTGTTATGATCATTAAGCTATTTAGGTTAAATAATTGTAATTTTCTGTTACAACCTGCAATCACTCTAGCAAAATGAAAAACAGATGTAAACTGTTATGATCATTAAGCTATTTAGGTTAAATAATTGTAATTTTTTGTTACAACTTGCAATCACTCTAGCAAAATGAAAAATGCAACCTTATATTCCTGTTTTGTGATGGTTACAAGGTTGGTCGAATCAATCAAGTCCATACAGTACAGAAGAGAAAATAAACAGATAAAGTATAAAGCTTTACTTAAAAAAAAAAAAACTTTTGATATTGATTAAGGGGGTTTTAGAGGTTAGGAAAATGAAATCTGAAAACTAAAATGGAAACAGTTAAAAAAAAATCTAAACAAGAAAACTACCTTCTACTCAAACTGGTCAGAATCCAAGTCCCACTCTGACTCCATATATCAATAGACAAATCTTAAGTATTACTAAATCAAAAAATCTGGTTATTTTGTATAAAGACTTGTAATGGTTACTAAACACTTGCCAATTTTTGTAAAGTTACACTTATTACACTAGAAGTTATAACATGGATACTTTCATGGCGACTTGATCTTTACAAGACCAGTAAAAGTGACCAAGCCCATAAAGAAATAGTTAATTTAAGGTGAAACATAATCATATAACAAATACAAGTTATAACATGGATACTTTCATGGCGACTTGATCTTTACAAGACCAGTAAAAGTGACCAAGAAATAGTCAATTTAAGGTGAAACATAATCATATAACAAATAATGAGATTACTAACTAATGCCAAGTTTTATACAAAATTCTTTGGTTTAAAACCATAATAAGAACACTGACATTAAGAGTCAAACAACCTTTTTCTGTTGTTTTAGGCAAACTTTTGAAAAGATATTCATTGTAGATTTTATTGTTTTTGTATTTAAAAGT
Organism: Limulus polyphemus; assembly: GCF_000517525.1. Lineage (NCBI taxonomy): Eukaryota > Metazoa > Arthropoda > Merostomata > Xiphosura > Limulidae > Limulus > Limulus polyphemus. Next base: position 7,947 of record NW_013676913.1, on the reverse strand, counting down.
GGTTTTTAGATAATTTAAAATAAACCGATAACAACATCGCACTCAAAATATGATGTCGATGAATTGATGACATATGAGGTTGAGATTTACTGGATGAACCTTCTTTCATTTTGCACAAAGAACTATAACAACCTGGTAAAGTTCTGATTATTTGGATATTCTTGTACTGATTCTTTACTTATCTGTCCAGGCTTTATTTTGTAGGCATTACCAAAACATCCTTGTTTGAACGAAACCTTAAAAACATTTATTTGCAAAATACAATTTACAACAAAGAGACTGTCATAACCATCCAGAAGTACAGTGTTATAATGTTTTGTAAGATTCATCATTTGTTCATTTCTTTTCCATAATTACCCCCTACTTTTTTGATTTTAACAAGATAGAATGTTTGCTAAATTCCATATGCTGCAAGGGTACATCATCCATTAATTCTTTAACATTTGTTGTTATCCAGATCCAGAGAACTTTTGATAATAAATACTGCATATCCAATCATCCTCAATAATTTCTTCAATAAGACTCAATGTCACATCCACATTACTTTTTCCTAATCTGCCCAGAAAATGAAATGATACAACCTGTTAATGCCCCACATATCTTCTACATTTGAGTTGCAATTCTTGTTAATTTCATCAGAATCTTCATCACAATCACTAATAAGATCATCATTACTACTATCTCTACCACTGATATAATCCTTTTCACTAGCATCACACTAGTCATTATCGCATGAATCATGTACCTAATTCTTCAACATTTTCAACCTCTTCCATCTACACCCAAATATTCAAATGGCATTACTTTCATATCTGTAGAGCAAGCTTCACTGAAATGCTTCACTTTTACAAACGTCTTCAGCACCATCCCATTCTCAATTGAAAACTCTCTCAATGCTCTCGGTTTATAGTGAAAAGTTCATCAACTTCATTACCCACTTAGCAAAGAGTTGCAACTAAGTGAACAGGTGAAATTGTTAAAGAACACGTTCATTGATGTGGCAAACTGATCCCTTTCCATCCTGTGACACTGTTAGATAAAAACTATTTGAATATCAACCACCACCCTTGAAGGGACAGAATATACCAAATGACAAGCATCCATTGTGGTAATATTTGATTGGATGCTTCCTTTATCTAAGTTAATCATCAAAAACGTCACCTGTGGACACAACTACATCCCAATCTTGAGTTTCCAGTAAAAAATGTGATAGTAGTATAATACATGGAAGTCATGAAGTGGCAGCTTAAGTATGTTATCACCCTCATCTTTATCCTCCAATGTATACACTATACTCATATGGCAGCTGAATTATGCCTTATCAAAATGTGCATAATTTTCTTTCTGTATACACAGACTTGAACTTCATCTAACCTATATAATTACATAAAAGCCACTGTGTGTCACGTCATGCTTGATTTCTTAAAATAGAAGTTATGAACACGAAAATGCATTTATTCAGCTAGAGTAGTTCGATTACTCTCTGCCCATTACTATTTTAGTGAGAGGAGTGGAAGGGAGCTGTGAGGAGTGGGGTGTGCTGTGAAACCTTATAAGTGTAGTGAGTGTTGGTATAACAAGTCTAAAGTAAAGACGTAGTGTGGGATCACCTAGCCTAAAGCCCAGTTAATAAAATTTATCATGAAAGTAAAAATATCAATTTAATTTTCAACTTAAATCATTTCTGAATTAATCTATTTTCTGTTATATCACCAACGTTTTTAACAAGTCTCTTTAATCAACAGAGACTCAAAATTAAGAAATCAACAACTATTTGTCCACTTTTATTGTCTATACATTTCATTTTATACTTTCAGTAGGTAGACTAACAACAATACTAGGTTATACTTTTGTTGCTAAGCATCAAAGCCATTGTTTGAATGTAGTGTTACCAAAATGCATTGGCTTTTCTATATATTAGAAGCTGTTAATCTAACTGATTTTTACCAATAATTATTCTATGAATTCCAGGAATTAATTTCATAAATTATCTTTATTTTGATTGACTCACAAAAGAATTTACCAACAGTTGACTGCCTCGACTGCACTTTTCTGCCTCTTTGTTGGTCAAGCTACGATATGCGAGGTTAGGGGTACACAATGGGGTAGAGGGTGGTAGTATTTGCTCCATAATTATCAAAGGGCTATACACTAGTATTATAACAATCAACAATTAGCATGGTATCAGTAGCACAAATTATTTTTCCTTATCCCTGTTATTACAATACCACTGTGATGCTCACAGTGCTTTACATTGTGTGTTATATTGTGCGTTACGGTTAAACTAACAATCACACAGTCTAACTTCACTTTCACTAACTTAACATTTTCCTCTTAACTTCTTTAGAAATTACCCGTCATGGCTAAATTGCCAATCACTCAGTCTAGATCTGTCTAATTATCTCTCACTTAACTTGCTTTCTTGACTTCCTCTCTCCATCTGCACATATATAAAATGCAACAGAAAATCTAGAAATATCTAGCCCTCTACTGACAACAATATTATACACAATGAGAAAAACTTAGAAGCTTCAAGAAAGATGATGTCAACAATATTACAAAAGCCTAGTACAACAATTAAATTGTGTACACAACATACGACCCATAAAGAGTTATGTAACAAAAATTGTCATAACTGTCACTTTTAAACTAATTAACTTTTAACACTCTTGTTATGAAAACTAAATAACCATTAAATATTAGATCACTAAATGAACTAAATAATAAATCTTACACTAAACAGTCTTGTATATCCAACAACACTCAAAAGTAAACCTTTCAACAACTTATACTGATACTTGCAATAACAGAATGACTGATTATACTCATTTTCTTTCTGTTGAATTTCAGGCAAACAGTTTTTTGGGGTTTCTTTATGTATTTTTTGCTAAATCATTACAAGGTACTATTTCATGGTCAACAAAAATTATAATACAACTACTCCAATTCAAAATTTTATAATGTCACAAAGTTATATCCACAATATCTGTTTTTTCCCCACTGTGATAAAGCTTACTTGGAGTCAGTAAGTTATAAATTACTTCAAATATTTGTGTTCAATTACCAAGAATCATGGAATAATTGTTTCTCACCTGTTCCAAATTTACTGAAGTCATGTTTTGGGTTTCCAAGGGACTTTTCTAATTGGTTTAGACGCCATATATCTACTTTTAAGTTTTTTTCGTGCTCAGAGTTGACAGCATTAACCTCTCGACACGTAGCACTTTCGGTAAAAAGTGGTCCCACAAAAAATTGAGAAAATCTAAAAAAAATTGACAAAAGCATTATTTACACCTCCTTTTTTACATGATTCACTTACCATGATTTATCTATTTATGAAGCAGTGAAGAAGCACTATAATAAAAATTATGTTAGTCACTAATGTTAGTCCAGACCCTCCAATCTCCACACCTACTGGAAGTATTATACTACAAAATAATGCTAGAGAATGTTTCTAATTTCATGATTTTAAACTGCATGTTTTTAAAAATATAAACTGCTAGCAACTTACAAGCTAACATCTATAGGCTAAATTGCGTCCTCTGCTTATGAATGAGTAAGAATAGGTCACAACTTAACCTACACAGATCTGCATATAAAATGTTGCTTAAGATATAGAAACAAAGAAAATATATTTTTCTTAATTATGTTTCATACGGTAAACTGCTAGAATAGCAACACATGAGAAATGAAACGGTGAAATACCTCTGTAGACAAAAAAAAATTTAGCCAAGTTCAAAATGATTAAGAACTAAAAAGTGTATAAAAAAACTAACTGAAAATATACTAAAAACTTGCATTCATCAGCTTAATTTTTACTGACCACATTAATAAATGTATTTTGAGATCACTGAAATAAAACCTCACAAACTATGCTAATACAATGGAAAACAATAAAAGTTTTAAAATCACACCTGATTTAACTAAAACTCACATTCTAGATATATATAATGTCATTAGATCATCATACACTACTTCTGAGGGTGGAAAAATGTCCAGAGTCTAATCTTTAACTTTTTTTAAAAATTGTATTGTGTGTTCTGACAGGAACAAAATAATGACAAAGATTTGAAAAATTCTGTCTGATCTTTCCCTCAAAATACCCACCATACAACTGAAATGTTGAGATTCCTAATTTTCTTTTTACAAATGTTTTATTAATATTTGTTTTAGATAAAGTATTTAAAATAAAATTAAAACTGTTAGACCTAATTTTCAATTTTGGCATCCTCTTGTCATTTTTACTGATATGGTGAAAATTGTTAATCTTTCCTGCCTGTGCAAATACAATTTTTGCTCAAACAGTTGAAAAATAGTATGTTTTTGTAATGTGAAAACCTATAATCCAACTATTTGCACGTTTTTTAAAGCTTTCAATTTTCTCAAGCTAATAAAGTAATAAATATATCCTCTGTGATTATTTTCCTCTCCTAATCTACTTAGTGTAGAACTTTCTCCTTCCTTACAATGACTACAAATTTTTAAAGTTTCTCTTTAACAATAAATGAGCATTCATGACTTGAAATAACCTCAGTTATAAACAGTTTTGTCCAGTTTGTATGCCACACAAAAAGCAATAAATTAACTTAATGGATTTCTCTGTGTGTTTATTTTGTTGTAGTAGCTGCTTTGGCAATCCATATTTTGTACATAAGAAATCCTGTTGTTGTAATTTAAGAGAATGGGTGATCCACAGATTCTACAAAATCCCTCAGGTGAAAGTAGAGGTCACAGAGTGGAATCATATTGAAACAATATTTAAAAAAACATAGATCAGAGGTAAGTCTTTAAATGAAAGAGTAAGATAAATACTGTTTACTCTATTTGTTTTAGTGCTTTAGACAATACTGATTGCAACAACTTATAACAATAATGTGGATTAGGGATGGTTCTTGTCTCATTGTTGGGAGGGCAAGTGGACATTTGGGGGATGTGAATACAGTGATCTTTTAAGCATAGCATGGCAACACCTATCAGTTAGTGAAACAACCCAGCAGACATATGTGGAAGTGTACAGCCACATTTTCCACTGCTTAATACTGGATAACTTTGTAAGTGTTTTGTAACTTTGGCTAGAACTTGGGAACCTCTTAATGGCTGTTACCGTGGGGTAAGATCACTTGGTTTCATAATTTATGTTAATAAAGCAAGATCACTTGGTTTCATACTTCATTTTAATAAAACTTGGTCACTTGGTTTTATAAGATGTGAATAAAGTATTGTCGCTTGGCTTATAAACAATTATTCTAATTCCATGTATAACTTGCTACCTTAGTACTCTTACCGTTATATTATACAAACAGTTTTGACTAGTGGAAATAAAATCTATTATAATAATATTCAGTTTTTGTCTGAAAATGCGTGAGAACTTCATTTCAATGAACAAACAAAAAGGTGGATGCAAGTATTCTTTAGTAGACCATCTTGTACAACAACATATTAAAAGCTTATCAAAGTTTTAACAAGGTCTAACATTAGATCATAGAATAACATTATAAGTTTACTGATAGTAGTAACTACAGTAAAGTTTAGCCCTAACTAAAATAAAGAAAAAATCATACATAAGTTACTGTGTTAACTTATCTCTTTATCGAATATAGGCCATATTTAATAAAGGCTTAACTAATGTTAGGCCTAAGACAAGTGGACTTGTAGATTTCTAATGTTTGCGACTAGAATTCTTTTGTATTATTCTAGAAATCCTACATTTAAGGAATTATTGTTGTAATAAGGATACCAATTTGATTGTAAATGTTTTGTGGGTCTCTGCTAGTTACAAAGTAATGCAAAGTTTACCTGTCAAGAGCTCCTTGCAAGAACTCAGGAGCCACATCGAAATAGAAGTTGGTATGTTGTGTACTTGTGAATGCATTTGAACTACCACCATGTTGGTTTAAAAACTACAAAACAAAATACAATATTTAGACACACAATTATACACAAGTCTTACATTTGATGAATATTTAAGAAAAAAACTCATGCATATCTTAAGATACACAACTTTCTAAGTATTTTCTACTTAACGTATTAAACTTTAACAATATACATTCCCATCATGGACCATAATGAAAACTGTAGAATTGCCACACACATTTTCAAAGAAACTGTTTAGCTGACTTCATGGTAAACATCTCAAATTGTAAAATTTATAAATAATTATTCTTTCACTTAGAACAGGATTTCTTGTTTTATTTAGTTAAAAAATAATTACTTTTAACCCTTCACTAACATGCATTAAGTAAACACCTACATTAACTTCTAATGAAATTATTTTACATTCAAAATCAAAAAGCATTCAAATGTTTACATATTGAAAGATATTTCAGTAACATTTTAATAACAGAACAAATTATTCAACTCTAAAACTTAAATCCTTGCCTTAATTACTGCAAGTCTTTATACAGAATAATCAATATAAATTAGCTTTAGTTTCAAAATGTAATGCTGTAATAAAGAATATTACTTCTTGGGTTAAAATTGTTTTTATAAAATTAAACATCATAAGCCAGTTTACAATTAGCAGTATCATGTTTTTTAAAAGGAATACTTTAACAATTTTGAATTCACATATAACATTTAGCATAAAATACAAGATGAAAGATTACATACACCTTAGAAATGGCAATACCATTTTAATATTTCTTGGTCAGTGACAAAAAAAGGTACTTACTGCATTGTATTCATTTTCTGATGGATACTGAAAAAACAAAAACATATGCATGAAAAGACTGCCTTCTACTTTCTTACAGATTAATAAATGATAAAAAAATTTTCGTATTACAGTTCTGATATTTTTCCATGAATCAGATAAAAATTTTATTTTAACTCTTTCCAGCCACTCCTCCACTACAGTGGAGGATTTCAGCTCACTTCATTTGGTCCCAGTTTTTGCCGAGTTTTGCAGACAATAGGTGACACGACAGTAGTATTGCAAGACTTATTGGCAGAAAACATTTTGGAAATGAGCTGGTGGGCCATCAGTCAGATACCCACATGATGCTCAGAGACCAGAAAACATGAAACAACACCTTCTAGTGTTCACTGAAACCATTCATAACTGTAGGGTTTGTAATTATGGAAATTTGCATGATGGCAAACGACTGACATATAAAGGAAATTGCCACCGCACTCATTTTATGTGCAGTCACTGTAGAGTATAATTGTGTTTCAACAAAGATAGAAACTGTTTTGAACTTTATCATACACATAGAAAGTACTAACTGTGAACAATCATTGTGCTATTTGCCATGAGCACCTCAGTGTTCATATTAAGGTATCTTATTAAGTTTGGAGTCACTGCATGTTCTGTTACTCTGGATGAGAATAAATCTCATAAGTATTCAGTCTGGAAAGAGTTAAATGAACCACCAAAACTGTTTATATGCAGAGCAAGTTTTAACTCATTTTTATTTAAATGAGTTTCTATGCTTTACAAGCACTGCTAAGGATGCATACACAAGTATACCAAGAAGTTTTTGATCTATCTAGAAAGTCATGCAAGAATACTATTTTCCAGGGAATCTTTTAACATAATAATTTAATAAATACAGTTAACAGCTGTGTCTGTTTTATGATAACAAAACTATTTCATAAATTAACTCATGTATTAACTTTATCTACTATATCATTAACAGTAACATATAACATATTAATAACATAATTTACAGTTCATAAACTGATTATATACTATTAATAAAATAAATGGACTAATTAAATTTCAACCACGTGGGTTGTGCTACTAATTGTTTACATGTACATTTCAAGCACGTGTAGGATTCATTGATCAATGTTTACTTCTGAAGCTGTGTTTATCACTGTTAGTATTGTTGCGTCAGCGAGGTCACGTGACTAGTATCACGCCCCCTGCTTTCTGGAAATATCTTGTATCTTCGTGAATTGTCGGGAGATTACTAGATATAGGGTAGTCTGGTATATATATAAGAGGTT
>NW_013676912.1:7878-14816 GCF_000517525.1 Limulus polyphemus | reverse complement strand
TGACTACACAGATGCTACATGGTACAGTGGATAAGTCACTAGGACATGTAGCCGACTACACAGATGCTACATGGTACAGTGGATAAGTCACTAGGACATGTAGCCGACTACACAGATGCTACATGGTACAGTGGATAAGTCACTAGGACATGCAGTTGACTACACAGATGCTACATGGTACAGTAGATAAGTCACTAGGACATGCAGTTGACTACACAGATGTTACATGGTACAGTGGATAAGTCACTAGGACATGTAGCCGACTACACAGATGCTACATGGTACAGTGGATAAGTCACTAGGACATGTAGTTGACTACACAGATGCTACAAGGTACAGTGGATAAGTCACTAGGACATGTAGCCGACTACACAGATGCTACATGGTACGGTGGATAAGTCAGTAGGACATGTAGCCGACTACACAGATGCTACATGGTACAGTGGATAAGTCAGTAGGACATGTAGCCGACTACACAGATGCTACAGCTACATGTCCTACTGTACCTTGTAGCATCTGTGTAGTCAACTACATGTCCTACTGACTTATCCACCGTACCATGTAACATCTGTGTAGTCGGCTACATGTCCTACTGACTTATCCACTGTACCATGTAACATCTGTGTAGTCGGCTACATGTCCTACTGACTTATCCACTGTACCATGTAGCATCTGTGTAGTCGGCTACATGTCCTACTGACTTATCCACTGTACCATGTAACATCTGTGTAGTCGGCTACATGTCCTAGCGACTTATCCACTGTACCATGTAGCATCTGTGTAATCAGCTACATGTCCTAGTGACTTATCCACCGTACCATGTAGCATCTGTGTAGTCAACTACATGTCCTAGCGACTTATCCACTGTACCATGTAGCATCTGTGTAGTCAACTACATGTCCTACTGACTTATCTACTGTACATGACTACACAGATGCTACATGGTACAGTAGATAAGTCAGTAGGACATTTAGCTGATTACACAGATGCTACATGGTACAGTAGATAAGTCACTAGGACATGTAGCCGACTACACAGATGCTACATGGTACAGTAGATAAGTCAGTAGGACATGTAGCCGACTACACAGATGCTACATGGTACAGTGGATAAGTCACTAGGACATGTAGCTGACTACACAGATGCTACATGGTACAGAGGATAAGTCACTAGGACATGTAGTTGACTACACAGATGTTACATGGTACAGTAGATAAGTCACTAGGACATGTAGCTGATAACACAGATGCTACATGGTACAATAGATAAGTCACTAGGACATGTAGCTGACTACACAGATGCTACATGGTACAATAGATAAGTCACTAGGACATGTAGCTGACTACACAGATGCTACATGGTACAATAGATAAGTCACTAGGACATGTAGCCGACTACACAGATGCTACATGGTACAGAGGATAAGTCACTAGGACATGTAGCCGACTACACAGATGCTACATGGTACAGTGGATAAGTCACTTGGACATGTAGCTGACTACACAGATGCTAGATGGTACAGTGGATAAGTCGCTAGGACATGTAACTGACTACACGATGCTACAGAGGGTTGAATATATTAATTAAAACGAATATGAAAATATTCAAGTCACTTGCAAACCATATTCAGTATAAAATTTGTGGAACGGAATGCATCAGAACTACACTTCAACATTGTTTGATGTTTGATAGCTAGTATGATGCCACTGAAAAGTTATTACTTTTGGGAATGGTATTTAGTAACCCTTTTAGACTGAAAGTATTCATACACTCATATCATAAAGATGTGTTTAGTTTGGGTATTTGTAATTTCAATTACGGGAATATTCCTTGTTCTTAATGGCAAGGAATAAAGATCAACTTGAGGAACCAGGACCATCTAGAAAGAGATCTGCAGCAAGTTCTACCGCAGCAAAGTGTAGCGTTTTGTTACAGATAATAAATAATCCACTAACATAAAAGTTAGTTCTAAAAGTTATCTGTGTGCCCTAGGTAACAGCACACAACGCTATCAATAAAGAAAAGCAACACATAAACTACTTCCACGACTTGCTTGTTCGAGCTTCGCATATCTCAAGTATCTACAGAATGACACAGTCATTTATGCTATTCCACACAAAGATATGACGTATTGGCCAACTCGCCAGGTATATCGGTCAACTCGTTAGGTGTAACGCATATGGATTAGTGTGGGACTGGACTGTTGAAATGGATGCTTGAAATCGTCATCTTCGATTGGTTTTGGAAATTTTTAGGGAGGATTGTTTGTTTGAAGTTAAGCACAAACTACACAATGGACTATCTGTGCTCTGCTCACCACGTGTATCGAAACCCGGTTTCTAGCGTTGTAAGTCCGCAGACATATCGCTGTGCCACTTGGGGGCTTTTAGGGAGGAGGGGTGTGCTTTATAGACGACATTCTTGCAGGGCTATTGTCCAGATGCACGGCTGTCAGATACAGCATGGCTAGACATGGACAGTAATACCATGGTGAAGGTTCAAGATAGTTTTAGTACAACGCACAAAATATATGTACAATCACGTTTGAAATAAACAATAAATATTTTCTAAAATCCATTTTTTTTCTAAGTTACCCTAATAACAAGGCAGTTTACTTTCAGCGCAATTTTCGTGCCTTATTTACTTGCCAAATGTAGAGTTCCTTTGGCATTTCTTCTTGACCAAAACTGAATTATTGAGGATATTATATTTGTAATACTGGCAGGAAACTAAATAATAATAATTGACATTATATAAATAGCGTTCCGACCACTAATATATAAGTTTATTGTATTCCAACTTGTGTAATGGATATGGTAAGTATAATATGGTTGAACTATCATTCTTCTCGGAAATAAACTCTTCAACAGGTTCCTTTTATACATTGTTTGATGCACAAATTTATTCACTACCAAACCTGTTTTTTAGTTTAATTACACTTCTCGCTCGCCTTTTATACCTAAACTTCATAAATACTTCATCAAATGGAATTGTATTTATTTTTGTTTTCATTTCTTAGTTCGACATTTTTTTTTCCTGATATGTTTACACACTATTTAGCAGAATTAGATTTTACTGAAAACGTTTACGTGTTCATGCATATTGCTGTCCAATTTATGATCTGTGTTAAATTTAGAATAGGTTTATCGACTATTTTACTTATTTCAATCATTCTTTTTCAGGGGTGATCCAGACAAGTGTGATTACTTTGGTAATACTGCTCTCCACTGCGCTACTGCTAACGGCCACATGAATTGTGTGTCCTTTCTTGTGAACTTTGGGGTCAACTTGTGGGCGATGGACAATGACTTCCACACAGCAAAGGACGTGGCAGCTGTTAACCAAAGGAATGAAATTCTTAAGTTCCTGGATCAAGTACTTAGTCGGCAGAGCACAGAAAATCCTAAAACCACCCAGAAAATGCAGGAAAAGTCGGTACGAGATGCCGAGAAACGGGTGAAGCACTTCCAGAAGATCCAGAAGAAGGCAACCAAACAAGCAGAGAAGTCCGAAAAACAGCTGGAACGGCAGAGACAGAGAATGTCTGGGGCCGAGATTCAGGTGCATAGCACTGGACCCCGCTCTTCCGTAGCTGGAATTGGTCAGTCCCTCCGGAAAGACTCCAGGCTCTTATACATCAGTTCTCCCAAATATTCGGAAATCGTGAACAGCAACCAGAACAACTCTAGCATAAGCCTGAAGAAAGGTCTAGGTGCGGTGTCCAGAAAGGTCCAGCAGAAGAAACAGGTGACTGGTGGCGACTTCAAGGTCAGAGAACTGGAAACTGGTGGCAAGCAGTCAGTACGATCACTGTCTGGATTTCAAAGAGATTCTGAGGTGATGTATGTTCCAAAATATGATTCCCAAAGCATGTCGTCTGGCAGTCAACGGAAACACATGAAAGATGTGTTCAATAAGAATGGTGATCACTTGTCACGTGCTATCAGTGAACCTGACCTGCTATACACGGGGGATTCTGGAATAGACGAAGAGGTGGCATTGGCCGAACCCCCAAGTATTTTCGAAAGACCGGGATTTGGAAGTGTTGCTTTTAGAAATTCCATTTCAGGAGCGTTGCTGACGCTTCCTAAATACAAAAATGGATTTGGAGAAGGGGAAGATTGCGACAGTGACAACGGCTCCCACATGCGTCATGGTAGCGGAAGTGACAGCATCGGGAGTGCGGGAAGTTTGGCGCACAGAAACCGGAAGACTCCCTGGGATGAAGATGAACTGAACTTGGATGATGATGAAACAGATACCGCACCTATCATCCTATTCCTGGCAGCTAGTGGGCTAAACAACTACATCCCTCTCTTTACTAAGGAGAAGATCGACCTGGAGTCTTTAATGCTCCTTACAGACGAGGACCTGAAGAACCTAGGCCTTCCTCTCGGGCCTAGGCGAAAGTTAGCTAACTCCATTGAACAGAGAAAATCAGCTCTTAAAGAACCTGGAGAAGTTGCTGATTCAAAATTATGAGATAAACAGAGAAGTTTTTTTTTTTGCATTGTGTGGACTTTTGCTGGCCAGCATAGCTGGTGTATCTCATGTACTGGTCAATTATAAATGGTAGCTTAGGTAGGAGGTCTAATCGGCGGACGTTCCATGCTTGTACAGATGGGTATTTTGATGCAATTCTTAAATAATTTGTACAAATATGTGTACAGAAATGTACTTCAATATTTTGCACTAATTACAATAATTAAATTCTCTTCACTTATAATAAAATGGTTTAACAAATATTTAATAAATTCAAAACAATGAACTCATTAAATCTATCCGGATATTTTTGACACAAATGTATTTTGGGATAATCACTGATTTTACTTGTTGTTCAATTTAAGAAAATATAATGTTGGTCGTTATTTCATATCTGAACCATTGTAGAAAATAAACGTGCTGAATTTTGAAACGAAATAAACTATGTATCCACGTTATTCGTGATTTTTAAAGCAATTTGAGGTCTTCTGAATATCTTCTTCTTTAATACGTTAACCTTCATATTACTGACTTATTTTTTACACTGTTAGCGACTGGTGGGACCCACACATGGCATCATTTGAAAAAAATTATGTTTGTGTCTGTCACAACATTCAGGAGTATGGTTTGTTTGTTTGTAGTTAAGCATAAAGCTAACACAATGGGCTATCTGTGCTCTGCCCACCACGTGTATAGAAAAACACTTTCTTGTGACTTACCACAGGGGAACTCAAGAGTATGGCTGTTATAGGCTATTTGTGCTCTTTCTACCACGTGGAATCCAACCCTAGATTTGAGCTTTGTAAGTTTATATACTTCCCGCTGACCAACTGGAGAACCATTCAGAGTAAAGAAATGATCAAACATTAATTGAAATCATTCATTTTCTACAAAACTCATTGGAAACCCTATCTGAAATTCTATTGTTAAACATCCCATAAAAATATATATACCTTGTTAGTTTGACGGTTACTACTAGCAACTATGTGAATTTTTTATAATATTGCAAGTGCCTTACAGAGTTGGGTTTTTAAAATGAAATTTGAAACATCAGAATAAAACTTATTAGGGTCGATTTTTCTTATCCAAATTTCGAAAGACTACAAATAGGCTACTATTACTAACAGTGTTCAAAAAGTTTTAAGTGGTGAATAAATGTTAATTAATAAATAATGTTTTGGTATTTTAACACATATATTACCTACTTGGCCTTAAAACATAAAGAAAAATAAACGTTTATTACTACCAAATATATTTTATTTTTTGTACAATCGAAATAGTTGAAAATTTGTGTCGGAATGTCCGCAGTATGTTTTATACTTCCTGGTCTCGAATACGGTAAAAAGGCTCAAGAGTTCTATTTAAGTATGTTACGTCTCCGTTTGTTAATTAATTTTCCGTAACTTCGTTCCGACGAAACTTTAGCGACACAAGTCCTTACTTAATAAAACTGGTTTAATCTTTCCGAATATAACTTTACGATACACTTAATTTCAACATTCGCGCTAAAACAAACACTATAACGAACGAACGTTAACTTCAACAATACCCTGTGACTGCAGATTAATTACTCACTACCTACACACATACTATTGTCCCGTCACGTTGTCACCCTCTTATATATACCAGACTACCCTATATCTAGTAATCTCCCGATAATTCACGAAGGTACAAGATATTTCCAGAAAGCAGGGGGCGTGACACTAGTCACGTGACCTCGCTGACGCAACACTGCCTCTCCTTAATATTGTTCGTCCCGAACAATAACCACATACAATAAACCAATAACAATTAACAATAACTTAATTAAATGTACAGAATTACAAACACAAAATTACAATTCAACAAAGTTTCTTAATTTTACGGGACGTATTTTCTTCCGTACTGGTCTCCGTCTTGTTGGCTTCTGCTTCACGTGGGGTTCATCTGCTTCATCAGGAAATGTCCTATCGTCGGTAACAGTCACATCAGTGGTAGTAACTTCATCAAGAGCTTCACCGTTTCACTTCTCAAAACTGAGTAGAGTTTCTTCTTCGACGGTGGCTTCTTCATGTGGCACGTCTTCAGCAGCGTCATTTGTTCTGTTTTCCACGTCGTCCCAACTGAAATGTCCTGGACCGTGATAACGCCAAAGCCTGTTTGCATGCACCACTTTTGGCTTACCTCGCCGACCACATTTTATCTGGAAAGTCACGTCTGAGAGACGATCCACTATGTCATATGGGCCTTCCCATGGTGAAGACAACTTAGGAGACTTCCCTTTGGTCTTCCTGGGATTATACAACCACACCTTGTCTCCTGGTACAAAGCTGACTTCAGTATATCTCTTATCATAAGATAGTTTTATTGAATCAGCCGACGTTTTCAAGTTTGAACGCACTTGATAGTGAATATCATCCATCCTTTCAGATAGCACTTTCACGAACTCTGGCAACTCTTCATAAGGTGGGTGTCCT
>NW_013676912.1:3262-7121 GCF_000517525.1 Limulus polyphemus | reverse complement strand
TTTTCCTCCAACAACTGCTGTAATTTCTCTTCTTGTTTCTTTTCTTTCTCCTCCAACAACTGCTGTAATTTCTCTTCTTGTTTATTTTCTTTTTCCTCCAACAACTGCTGTAATTTCTCTTCTTGTTTCTTTTCTTTCTCCTCCAACAACTGCTGTAATTTCTCTTCTTGTTTATTTTCTTTCTCCTCCAACAACTGCTGTAATCTCTCTTCTTGTTTCTTTTCTTTTTCCTCTAACAACTGCAGTAATCTCTCTTGTTTATTTTGTTGTTCGAGCTCCCACTGTTGCAGGTTTTCTTGCAACTGCTGTTGTGTCTCTTCTTGTTTCTTTTCTCATTCATTTTCTCGTTCTTCTTGTTTCTTTTGTTGCTCTTGTATTGCTGCCATCAAGTCTGCTATGCTGTAGTTTGATTTGCCGCTTCTCGTTTCCATTTTTTTTGTCCCACTCTCTGACACCAATTTGTTACGTCTCCGTTTGTTAATTAATTTTCCGTAACTTCGTTCCGACGAAACTTTAGCGACACAAGTCCTTACTTAATAAAACTGGTTTATTCTTTCCGAATATAACTTTACGATATACTTAATTTCAACATTCGCGCTAAAACAAACACCATAACGAACGAACGTTAACTTCAACAATACCCTGTGACCTCAGATCAATTACTCGCTACCTACACACATACTATTGTCCCGTCACGTTGTCACCCTCTTATATATACCAGACTACCCTATATCTAGTAATCTCCCGACAATTCACGAAGGTACAAGATATTTCCAGAAAGCAGGGGGCGTGACACTAGTCACGTGACCTCGCTGACGCAACAGGTATCTTTCAGAATGCACACGTACTTTTTTCACGATAACATTCCATTTTTCTGTGTAGTTTTTACTAAAAATATGGTGATTAAAAATTACTTCGAGACTGATGAAGTAAGTGAAGAGTAGGTGCATTTTGGAGGTACAGACAAATTCGACAAATTCGTACAGTTAAATTCTACAATTTTCGTTAATCATTCAACAATAGTTTCCGTCATTTTTGACGGGCTTTTATACTAGTAATAAATATAAAAGTTATTTCATTGTATAACGATATCGTCACATTTTTAGTTTTCTGATTTCTCATAGTCCATCGGCTATAGGCAGAAGATGTTAACTTTCGTTTGGCAACTGAAAGGACCAATATCTTTAGGTTAGAATAAGAAGAACAGTTGCCAGATGTGGCAAAAAATAATGTTCTATGTTATATGTGCACATTAATTAGTAATAGGCATTTGGAAAATGCTTATTTTCTCCATCTAAAATCTCTTGTTTTGTAATTAACCCTAGTTACACATTTGATTCGTAGGTGACTCTGAATCACCAATTAACCAATCACACTGATGCATTGTTTCAACATGTCAGCCTCCATGAGCTGTAGTGTTTATGTTATTGTGAAAGAAGAAAGTAACTTTACAAATCTTTCACTTACAAGTTTCAAGAAAATTTATGAATGTGTTAAAAAATCTAGCCGAAATACCAGGGAGAGAGAAACAGGACAATGTCCTGATCATGTGTTCCCATTCTATGACTGATAATTCATCCTGTGTTGCATGTTTGAAAAGTCTTGAAACACTAGTCTTTGCTACAGTTAGCACTGGGATTAAAAAGGTCAACCAATCTGCCTTTTATTGGAATTAGTTCTGATACTAAACCATGTATAGAGACTGGTAGGCACAAGCATGCAATCAAACCAGGAGGTTTGTGACAGAAGGGTATACCCAGAAAAGAAAAGCAGAGAGTTTGACATTATGTGTCACATATGAAGCTGAACATGTCCTAAAAAGAGATACAGATATGAATCAGTATGAGGAGATGCTTTTGAAAATTAGACATACTGACCTAGTAGCCAAAGAAGCTCAATGCCATAAATTATGCTATAAGACATGTACTAGGTGCCTGGCATCGTTTGCTATGCCACCTGCTGAGGTAGACAAGTCTCATGAGGAGGCATTCATTCACTTATGTGAAACGATAGTTGTAGAAAAAAAATCATCAAGGCAGTAGAAATGTATAGAATGCACATTTTGACGATAGGCTATTTCAAGTGGCTGTCAGGAACATCCATGAAAATGATGTAGACTATCGAAATTGCCAGTCGAAGTTTACAGTGAAAATACCTACAGCTGATCTTCATTAAACCAAAAACCGAAATTCAATTCATGTCAACTGGTTTTGAATGGATTTGAAATAATTTCATCGGTGATTCAGGAGGAACATACAACTGATGAGGAAGCTGATGGTGATTTGTAGGTAAAGTTTCCTGAAAGCCTTAAGACCCTTAGCCAAGAAGAGAACATAAATTTGTATAAAACTGCATTGTTTTTGAAAAACTCTCTTGAACAACTCCCCAACAACATTGGTCTGTGGTCTCTAATTGCATATACATTTGATGCTGTTGTTCTTCAAACCTTTGTTCCATGTCACCTCTTAAATTTTCTTGCTTGGTGTTTGGGGGTATCAGGTGATGTGAATTTTGATGAATATGTGAAGACCACTGCTGATGTTTGCATGAACATTTTTTCAATAGCCCAGGATATCATCTACTTGGCATCATTCAAAGGAACAAATATCTAAGGACCAATATGTACTCATAGTTCATGGACATCAGTGTCATCTACTTGAGATCAGTGGTGGGAAATTGAAAATCAAGGCAGTGGAGGAGCTTTGTTGTGATCATGAGGAAGCAGACACGCGTATGGTTCTGTATGTCAATCACGCTGGGAAGGAGTATGCCAACATCATTATCCGAAGTTAAGATATGTATGTCTTTGTCCTTGCTACTGCTTTCAGTGAGAAGATTAGCATCAATCTGTGCATGCACATGAGGCCATGGTCAGACTTTAGAATTGTTCATATGAACGCCATTTGAAGAAAAATTGGAGAATCTGGTTGTGATGCACTGGTAAGCTTACCTTGTTTAATTGAAGCTACGATAGCATCAGTGCTTTTAAAGGCAGGAGAAAGGTCAAGGCAGTCAATATCATGATTGAAAACAGTGACTACCAAAGTGCATTTCAGGCAAGTGGCAAAAATTGGCAGCTGTATAATATACACTTACCAACATTGGAGACGTTTGTCTGCGAGTTGTATCGTGACTGCCACATACATACTGTGAATGATGTAAGGTATGAAATATTCAACTACTGCTACAAGATTGATGCCATACTACCTTCAAACAGGGATGCTCTTGTTAACCATATTCATTAGGCTGATTACCAAGCTACAATACATCGTCGATGCCTGCAGCAGACAACAGCTGCTCCAAGTCCAGAAGGCTTGGATAGTACATTGAAAATGATGTTATATCTGTACTATGAAATAGCATTCCATTTGCTCCAGACTCCTTGATGAAACACATTTCATGCTCATGCAAAAAACCCGGTGTATCCAAGGAAAAGGTTTGTGTAGAGAGAAGGAACTCAATTGTTCAGAACTCTGCAAATGCTTGGATTGTGGAAACCAGCCTGGGCCAACCGATGAGGAGGAGAATGATGACATTATTTCAGACTCTGATGACGAAAGTGAGTTGGAGGGTTAATCTGATAGGAGTTGCATGTATACTGACACAAGACTTGTTCTTTAATGCCCATATGAGTGTTGTGTCACTTCGTATTAAGTAACTTTCTATGACAAATGGCACCATCTCAAAATTATTTATTACCGCATTGAACACAGAAGGTGATTTCTCAGAGTCAGACTATTTTATTATGATGCCGAAAGAAGCCTTGATAAGCCATATAGGTCAAAATACTGTTACGTCTCCGTTTGTTAATTAACTTTCCGTAACTTCGTTCCGACTAAACTTTAGCGACACAAGTCCT
>NW_013676912.1:0-2872 GCF_000517525.1 Limulus polyphemus | reverse complement strand
ATTGTTCCGTCACGTTGTCACCCTCTTATATATATACCACACTACCCTATATCTAGTAATCTCCCGACTATTCCCGAAAGTTCGAGAGAAGTGGCGTGACACTAGTCACGTGACCTCGCTGACGCAACAATACTTTTATTAACATGTAAACACTGTACAAACAAGCCAAATCTACTTTTACCATATGATAGTAAGCAAAAAGTAACACACGAAAATTGTAATTTTGGTAAGATAAACATTTTAAAGACCACCTTTTTTTTGCGCTTGCGTGCAATAAGTTATCCAAATACTGATTGATGTACATGTAACGCCAACAGTTGGATCCGATACCCGCTGATTTACGTAAAGTGGAGATAACCCATTGTGTGGTTTTGCGCTTAAAAAGAAACGGAAAATATATTTTATTTCCATCCTTCTCAGACGGAGTTTAGAATATTATTATTTCAATTACTATTGTAGTGTTCCATTCTTTGTTAGCTCCCCTTCACAATTTTCTCTTGTTGATAAGAGTAAGTTGATGAAATTTTTATGTAAAGCATGCAACTTTCCTTATCTTCATATATTATCTCTTCGTTAATTAAGTAAACTTCCTTTAAAACTAACATCTTCGTCGTTAAATGATCTATCACAAATATGTATTTTCACCAACAAGTAATTCTTTTTGATTGTCTGGTTTGAATAAACAACAGTGTTTATTTTAAAACTTTACTTCATTAATTGAAACAATAAATTTTCTGCCTATTTTCAATGGTATTTTAACTTACCTTTAAACCTTTACCTCTCCAATAATTACAAACAGAAAAATAACGCTTGTTTGGATTTTTCGTAAGTAAGCAAGCAACTTTACATCAAATTGTTCTAGCTTCGGTAACTAAGCAACAAATCGTCCTAACTTTGGTAACTAAGCACTTTCCCATCAGATCATTCAAACTTCCATGGCTAAAGAAACTTTTCTTCATCTCTTCATTTCTTGAAGTTTTTGAAATAGATCTATTCCTTTTTAATAATTTTCCACAAACTTAACCACTGAGAGTTTTTGAAAGAAGTTTAACAACCTGAAAGATGATAAGTAACAATAACATACGTTTTTTCTGGCAACAAGAAAACCCACCACGACTCAAATCTAGATATTGTTGTTTGCCTTATTTAAAATGTTGACGAAACCAGACGCGATTAATTGATTGAATGTGTCGTAAGCCTATGCGGTAAATGAAGATGAAGAGTTACATTTGGTAAAAAGAAAAACTAAACCAAAACAATTATAAAATCGACATATTATTTGAAATCGTAACAGTAATACCAAACAGAATTGCTCAAACTCTTGTGTGGTGGCATTTATTCTGAATATTCAAAATATATAAACATGCTCTGGTAATACCCTGGCTCTTTATTTAAAAGCGTAATTAAGGTACTTTCGTATTCTAATTCATAAACTATATGTTGTTGCGTCAGCGAGATCACGTGACTAGTATCACACCACCCGTTTTCTAGAACTATCCTGTTCCTTCGGGAGTGCTCTAGCATTTGCTAGATTGGGGTGGTCTGGTATATATAAGATGGTCACGGCGTGACGTGACAATGTGTGTAGGTAGTGAGTAATTGAACTGCAGTCAGAAAGTATTGTTGAAGTTAACGTTCGTTGTTATAGCGTTTGTTATAGAGCAACTGTTGAAAATAAGTGTATCGGTAAAGTTATATTCAGAAAGAATAAACCAGTTTTATTAAGAAAGGACTTGTGTCGCTAAAGTTTCGTGGGAACGAAGTTACGGAAAATCAACTAACGAACGGAGACGTAACAAATTGGTGTCAGAAGTGGGATAAATAGAAAAAAAAAGAAAATGGAAACGAGAGGCGGAAAATCAAACTACAGCTTAGCAGATTTGATGGCAGCAATACAAGAACAGCAAAAGAAACAAGAAGAGAGACAACAGCAGTTGCAAGAAAACCTGCAACAGTGGCAGCTCGAACAGCAAAATAAACAAGAGAGATTAGAGCAGTTGTTGGAGGAAAAAGAAAAGAAACAAGAAGAGAGGCAACAGCAGTGGCAAGAAAACCTGCAACAGTGGCAGCTCGAACGGCAAAATAAACAAGAAGAGAGAGATTAGAGCAGTTGTTGGAGGAAAAAGAAAAGAAACAAGAAGAACGAGAAAATAAACAAGAAGAGAGATTACAGCAGTTGTTGGAGGAGAAAGAAAATAAACAAGAAGAGAGACTACAGCAGTGGCAACTGGAACAAGAAAGGAAACAAGAAGTACAAATGGAAAAGCTTAGTAAATTTCAAAGTGAATTAAATACCTTAAAGGATGATTTACTGTCTTTTACACAAGGAGGATATATTAGCCATGGACCTAATCAGCCTCAGACAATGGAAAGCCCCTTCCAGACCCCGCAGCTAAACCCTAATGCAGACATCTTCAGTCCTGTCAGAAGTCACATTCCAGACATGAGTGTCAGCAATAGGGGTGATGAAGTACGAAGGAAGCCACAGGAATTCGATGTGAAGGCACCGTGAGAAGCATACAGAGCACAATTTGAGCTCCTGGTAGAAATGAATGGATGGACAGAGAAGCAGAAAGCAGTGAACCTGGCAACGAGCC
Organism: Limulus polyphemus; assembly: GCF_000517525.1. Taxonomy (NCBI): domain Eukaryota; kingdom Metazoa; phylum Arthropoda; class Merostomata; order Xiphosura; family Limulidae; genus Limulus; species Limulus polyphemus. The sequence continues at coordinate 275 of NW_013676912.1, read as the reverse complement.
TGAAGGGACAACCACTGGCTATTTTGCACTGGTAACTGCTCTAGAACTCAGGTATGCAACTCAAAATCAGTCTGAAGTCTACAGGGCTAGGTTTAGGACGAAAGTCCGTGCTAAAGGGGGGAGCCTGCAAGAGCTGGTACAGGATTTGGAAAGCATGGCACACAAGGCCTACCCAACTGCACCACCCGATCTCCTCAATTTGTTGCTGAGGGATCAGTTTGTAGACGCCTTGGACAGTCCACAACTGAAGATACAAGTAAAGCAAGCACACCCCT
>NW_013676911.1:16110-17598 GCF_000517525.1 Limulus polyphemus | reverse complement strand
CCCATACCCATACGTATTCTACGTGATACTGACGCGATTCAATCATTGTTGTTAGAAAGTATATTGCCTTTAGATTCGATTTCTGCCACTGGTGAGTATGTTGTGGCTCAGGATTTTGAGGGTGGCTGTGTTAATGTTCCTCTTCATAACATTTATTTAGCATCAGACCTAGTTTCGGGACCAGTTGTGGTTGTGGTAAGACCTACTCTGCCAATTAAGGGCGTATCATTGTTGTTGGGAAACGACTTGGCTGGAGGAAAAGTTGTTGCCGAACCTGAAATTACTGTTTTATCTAAGGATGATGATGTTGTTGAGGAGAATTTCGATGTGTTTACCTCATGTGCGGTGATTCGAGCTCAGGCTAAGAAATTAAGCCAAAAACAAATAATTGACATGAATTCAGGGGACGATATTACATATTTGTCTCAGACATTTTTTGGATCCGACAAGGATCTTGTGGATAATTGTCCTACTGATGATTCCTCGGTGAGGGATGTGATTTACCCAGTGAAGTTCCATTTACTAAAAGTAAACTGATCACTGAGCAAGAAAAAGATCTACAGATCTCTTCACTATTTAAATATGAACTCCCAAAAAGATGAACTGGAGAAATTTACAAATGGTTATTTTGTCAAAAATGGTGTGCTTATGAGGAAATGGAGACCACCAGATGTGCCAGCTTCAGAGGACTGGGCTAGTGTTTACCAAATCGCTCTGAAATATTGAAAGTTGCCCATGAACTCCCCATGGGAGGTCATTTAGGTGTCAACTAGACATGCGACAAAATGGACCACGTATCGAATCTGTGACATTCCGTGACTTAGGTCGACGTGATAACAACTACGTTACAAACACTTAAAGAGAAGTTGGGGAAAATGTTCTTACAGTGTTCATTCTTTAATCTTAATTTTAAATAATATTTTCTTTTAGGTATTCATTAATGAAGCATTAAAGAATGCTATCAATCACTAGAGTGGTGAAAGTAACAGCCGATCTTTTATTTTGCTTTCTAGAAAAAGAGAAATCTAAGACTGAAATATGTAATGATGCAATATAATTTAAGTTTGTTTGTTTTAGTGCAAATCTACATAAATGGGCTCTATCCACCGAGTGTATCGAAACCTTGTAGCATTGCGCTTAAAAACAAAAACCAGCTGAATATAACACATATTTTTAGTTTAACATCCAGTACTCTTTGAAATGATACCCATGAACTCTAATAACTTTATAATGAACATACAATACAAATGAAAGCTTTCTTCAGTTTAGAAACGAAATTATAAAAATTACTTAAATAAGTGCTTGTGGTGTAGTGGTCATCACATTCGCTTTACACGCGAAAGGTCCCAGGTTCAATCCCTGGCGGGCACAAAGTGTATTTTTAGATTAGCGTGTTCTGCTGTCTCAGAGTACAGACGTGTTTTTTTTTATCAGTTCTGATTTCATGTTTAGTTAGTGACTTACTCTTTTTTGTTTTATCGCGTTGTG
>NW_013676911.1:12134-15188 GCF_000517525.1 Limulus polyphemus | reverse complement strand
TTATTCCTCGGTGAGGGATCTGATTTACCCAGTGAAGTTCCATTTACTAAAAGTAAACTGATCACTGAGCAAGAAAAAGATCTGCAGATTTTTTCACTATTCAAATATGAACTTCCAAAAAGATGAACTGGAGAAATTTACAAATGGTTATGGGAAAATGTTCTTACAGTGTTCGTTCTTTAATCTTAATTTTAAATAATATTTTCTTTTCGGTATTCATTAATGAAGCATTAAAGAATGCTATCAATCACTAGAGTGGTGAAAAAAATAGCCGATCTTTTATTTTGCTCTCTGGGAAAAGAGAAACCTAAGACTGAAATATGTAATGTTGCAACATAATTTAAGTTTGTTTGTTTTAGTGCAAATCTACATAAATGGGCTCTATCCACCGAGTGTATCGAAACCTTGTAGCATTGCGCTTAAAAACTAAACCAGCTGGATATAACACATATTTCTAGTGTAACATCCAGTATTCTATGAAATGATACCCATGAACTCTAATAACATTATAATGCACATATAATACAAATGAGAGCTTTCTTCAGTTTAGAAACGGAATTAGAAAAATTACTTAAATAAGTGCTTGTGGTGCAGTGGTCATCATATTCGCTTTACACGCGAAAGGTCCCAGGTTCAATCACTGGCAGGCACAAAGTGTATTTTTAAATTAGCGCGTTATGCTGTCTCAGACTACAGACGTGTTTTTTTTTATCAGTTCTGATTTCATGTTTAGATAGTGACTTACTATTTTTGTTTTATCGCGTGGTGTACTTTTTGTTTTGTGATTTTAAATGTGGAAGTTTCTGGACTTGGTTTATTAAGTCCAGAGCTTCTGTTGAATCTAGATTTGTTCAATATGGTTCTTTGGAAGATATGAGAAGAATAGTGTTTGTGGATTCTCTTAAAATTAATCAAGGACAGCTTGTACAAGCATTTATTTCTCACTTTTGTTCTGCTTCAGTTTCATCTATTGTCACTTGTCCGGGGGACTATGAGGTTACATTTATATTAAGTGACTATGTTGAATTTGTGGTGCATTCTGGATTGATCATTCATGACGAATATCTCACTGATGAAAGCCTTATCTCTAAGTTGCATACAGAGATCTAAGTGGAGAACTATTCGATAATGGAGGTGGATCGTGGTGTTTTTCTTGGACCTGATACCTCAGATGACGAGAATATTTGATCACGCTCTTTCTTTACTGTTGCTTCTACGTCGTATTGGAATTAATATTATTAAATTGAGGTAAATTGATATTTACAGACTTCATGAGTGTAATTATTAAATTGGACTTTCACAAGTCATAACGTGCTGGTTAAGAGAAAAGAAGACAAAACATAATACTAGAGCGTTTTCAGTAAATGATATTTTATCAATTTTAAAAAAAAGCGTTTTTCTAAATAATCGAAGCCTAAAGAAACTTTGCATATCAGGAATCGAGGCTGGTATATGGTTGTTGTACGACGAACACGATAGTCATTCCTCCTTTAGAGAAAGTTACTCTGAAATATAGAAGAGAGAATTTTAATCAGAATTCAAAGAAGATATTAATTTGACAATATTTGAATATGTTAGAGTTGTTACTTTTTTAAAAATTAGGTATTGTCTATTATTGTTGTAATGCTATGTGTTAATGTTCAGTGACTACTTTACAAAAAAATTAGACAAACTCATCATACATGTCCTTGTGGTGTACATGTCCTTGTGTTGTTGTAGTAATCACGTCCGCTTAAAGAGCACACGTGTTTTCGAAGGGCTTTGTCAGTGTGAAAAGTTACTCGCGCTTTTTGAATTTGTGCTTTTTAATTTTTTCGAGTGCGGAAGTAATAGAACCTATCAACTGTGTCTAGTTCTTCTGCTGGTGTTAGAGCTGACCATTATAGCTCTTCAGATGTTATGAAAAAGACTGTATTTGTGGATTCACCTAATATAAATCAAGGTTAGGGAATGCAAGCAATTATTTCGCAGTTTGGTGCTGTTTCAGTTTCATCTATTGTCCCTCGTCCTGGGGGCCATGAAGTACCATTTGTTTTAAATGATGATGTAGATTATCTGGTGGATTCTGGATTGACCATCAATGATGAAATATATGTAGACCAAGGGGTGTTTAGCCGTTCGTTGACTGTTTCATTTTTCGGCGTTCCTGAATATGTTACATATGCGAGCATTATTTCCAAATTGCATGAATTTGAATGTGATGTTAAAATTGCCATCGTATGAAAACGGGACCAAGGCATTTACAACGGTATCCGTTTTGTGCGTGTGTCTTTTTCAGATTCTCGTACATCTTTGCCTTATGTGATTAAGGTGTTTGATCCGTTGAGGAAACGTCTATTTATTAAAACGAAGCATGATTATCAACGTCGTCTGTGTAACTTATGTCTCGCTGATAATCATCTGTACAGTGATTGTCCCCAGTTAGTTTGTCATCGTTGTCATTGGCAAGGTCATGTTGGACGTCGTTGTCAAGGGGTCGTGAAAAGACCTGTTGATGAAGAACAGTCCTCGACAGCCCCAAATAAAGAGGTTGCAGTGGTGGACGACTCGAAAGGTGGAGATGATGTTCTTCATAAATCAACAGTTTTAGATGTCGAGATTAATCGCTCCTCTTCACCTGTAGTTTCTATATCGAATCGTGAAGAGTGCATGGCCAGTACTCTAGTTTTATCAACTGACTGTGATCCTGAATTTTCAGCGTTGGAACGGAGGAAGGCCTACCTGTCAACAACTGCTCTACCTGACAGCCCTTTGGTTCGAGAATATGCGAAAGTAGTTGAAATGGAAGTGGAACCTTCGAAAAGTGGTAAGAAGAGAGTTTTGGCATCATCTGATACTCACCTGAGTAAGGCTCGCTTGAAAAAACTACTAACAAAAAGTAAATTACAGTTATTATCATTTTCCAGAGTATGTCGAATCTAGGCAAGATATAGGTGGTGAACTGTAACGGGCTGAGAGACTTTGTTAAATTGAAAAAATATTTAACATATTTTAGTTAACTTTATTCTGTAATTTGTTTTCAAGAGACATTTTTACTGATCAATATTATTATTT
>NW_013676911.1:11224-11737 GCF_000517525.1 Limulus polyphemus | reverse complement strand
TGTTTTATTCAATAGTTTATATAAACTTCTTCCGGCTGATACTAATTTAGTATTATGTCTTTTGTGATGCTAATATTAGTGTTAATGGGGAATAAATCTCCAGGGGAAGATGGTTTACCATTTAATTTTATAGGTGATTTTTTACCTTACTTTATTGAGGATTTTGCCTGAGATTTTCTCACGCGGTTTTTTACTTGACAGCGTGAAGCGTGTAATTTTGATCCTGATTCAAAAGGAAGAAGATAGACGGTTTATGATTTTTACCTACATGTTAAATACTTTTAGTTTGTCAGACGTGTTTTGTTTCCTCTATGGTTATCGACGCAGTTTTACACGGAGAAAGTTTATTAGAGGCTCACTAGTTCAATCTCGGATTGATAAAATTCTTGTTACACCTAACGTATTGCCATTTTTGGTGGTTATTGATCAGTCTTGGCTCCCTCAAACGGATAACGCTCCCCTAACAGTTGATTTCCAGATTAGTCGGGTACCTCTCCGTCCTGGTTACTGCCA
>NW_013676911.1:6358-10337 GCF_000517525.1 Limulus polyphemus | reverse complement strand
GAAAGAAGACTTTATATTGCTTGTAAGTTTATGAAACTTTTGTTTGTAAATCAATGTTTGTAATAACTATTTGTAATAACTATTTGTAATAAATGTTATTGTAAATTGTATTCTTGTGTGTATATTAAAACGTATTTGTGTTAAAAATGAAAAGTGTGTATCAATCTTGTTAGCAAATATAATAAATAAACTACATATTGGCTTTTACTTAACTGCTAAATCCAAAGTATAATTTAACTGCTAAATTTAAAGTATCATTTAGCTCAGTTTCAGATCATTTGAAATTCTAATAAGTAATATGATAAATTGGGGGCTTGTGTCCAAGATCTGAATCAGGGACAAATTTCAAACTAAATTTAAATTTAAATCACAACTGAATTTATACAGTGCGAACAAGATTTGATCATGTCTCATTATCAAGATTTTCTTGAAGCACCTTCCCTAGAACAATTAGAAAAATATAAGAAAAATGAATTGCTAAAGTTCTTGAACTAGAAGTTAAAAGATCATTGGGAAAAAATGATCTAAAAAAGAGCATTATCAAAATACTATTCGATGATGATTTGTTGCCTGAAAAAGCATTAGATGAATACTCTAGTCTCCTTACTAGCCAATCGGGGTTAAGTGATAAGGATAGATTAGAGATCCAGCTAAAACTCGAGCTCGAAAAAGCTCGTATCGAAGCCGAGAACGAGAAAGAACAAACTCGTATTGAAGCTAAAAGAGCAAATAAACGTCTCCAGGCCGAACAAGCTAGCATTGAAGCCGAAAAAGAAATTAGTACGAAATAAATGTAAATTAGACTCAAAACCAATCGACCAAGGCAAAATGACAACTTTGAACTTTATCAATGTGTTAAAGTACTACCGTTTAATGAAAATGAAGTTTATATATATATTTTCAACAATTTAAGATGGTTAACCAAACCATGGAATGGCTCACCGAAAAATGGTCATTATTATTACAAAGTGTTTTAACTGGTAAAGCCCAAGAAACTTATGCCACTCTCTCTTTAGAAGACTGTATGAATTGTGATAAAATTAAAGCAGCTATTCTCAAAGCACACGAGTTAGAACCAGAGGCTTATCGCCAAAAGTTTCGAGGTTATTACAAACAAAATTATCAAACTTATATGGTATTGGCTCACGAAAAAGAGGTTTATTTTGATCGATGCTGTAATTCTAAGCATATTGGCAACAGTTTCGACAAACTAAGACAATTATGTCTAATTAAGGAATTGAAACATTGTGCACGTGACGCCTTCAGAACTTACTTGGAAAAAAAGAAAGGTGAAACACTACAGGAAGCAGCCGCTCTTTCATTACACTTTAACACATAAAACCACTTTTGATAAAAAGAAATTACTATCATCTCAACAAATATATCATCTGTTCAATTCACTAAAGTTGAGGATCCTTCTAAAAACTCCAGTTCCTCTAGTTCGAAGTCTTCTGACAGTCAGGATAAAACTTCTTTAAAACATTCAAGGCCTGTCTGCCATTTTTGTAAAAAAGGACTGGCCATGTTATGTCCGATGGTTGGTGTTTGAAAAAGAAAACCAGTACGTTTGTGTCCACATATGGATGTAGTTTCACAAGATCACCCGATGTTGTTGATTTGGCCACTGATATAAAAGCTGATCTAATCAGGGAAGAATATAGACCTTTTGGGTCTGTGTCTTTGACAAATGACACTGGCAGTCCCATACCCATATGTATTCTACGTGATACTTATGCGATTCAATCATTGTTGTTAGAAGCTATATTGCATTTAGATTCGATTTCTGACACTGGTAAGTATGTTATTCTCAGGGTTTTGAGAGTGGCTGTGTTAATGTTCCTCTTCATAACATTTATTTAGCATCAGACCTAGTTTCGGGACCAGTTGTGGTTGTGGTAAGACCTACTATGCCAATTAAGGGTGTATCATTGTTGTTGGGAAACCACTTGGCTGGAAGAGAAGTTGTTGCCAAACCTAAAATTATTGTTTTATCTAAGGATGATGATGTCGTTGAGGAGAATTCCTATGTGTTTCCCTCATGTGCAGTGATTCGAGCTCAGGCTAAGAAATTAAGCCAAAAACAAATAATAGACATGGATTCAGGGGACGATATTATATATTTGTCTCAGACATTTTTTGGATCCGACAAGGATCTTGTGGATAATTGTCCTACTGATGATTCCTCGGTGAGGGATCTGATTTTGTCAAAAATGGTGTGCTTATGAGGAAATGGAGACCACCAGATGTGCCAGCTTCAGAGGACTGGGCTAGTGTTTACCAAATCGCTCTGAAATATTGAATGTTGCCCATGAACTCCCGATGGGAGGTCATTTAGGTGTCAACTAGACATGTGACAAAATGCCTGCCACGTATCGAATCTGTGACATTCCGTGACTTAGGTCGACTTCATAACAACCACGTTACAAACACTTGAAGAGAAGTTGGGGAAAATGTTCTTACAGTGTTCATTCTTTAATCTTAATTTTAAATAATATTTTCTTTTAGGTATTCATTAATGAAGCATTAAAGAATGCTATCAATCACTAGAGTGGTGAAAAAAATAGCCGATCTTTTATTTTGCTTTCTGGGAAAAGAGAAAATTTGCACTAAAACAAACAAACTTAAATTATGTTGCAACATTACATATTTCAGTCTTAGGCTACATAAATGGGCTATATCCACCGAGTGTATCGAAACCTTGTAGCATTGCGCTTAAAAACAAAAACCAAAATATGTGTTATATCCAGCTTAGTTTACCATCCAGTACTCTATGAAATGATACCCATGAACTCTAATAACTTTATAATGCACATACAATACAAATGAGAGCTTTCTTCAATTTAGAAACGAAATTATAAAAATTACTTAAATAATTGCTTGTTGTGTAGTGGTCATCACATTCGCTTTACACGCGAAAGGTCCCAGGTTCAATCCCTGGCAAACACAAAGTGTATTTTTAGATTAGTGCGTTCTGCTGTCTCAGAGTACAGACGTGTTTTTTATCAGTTCTAATTTCATGTTTAGTTAGTGACTTACTCTTTTTGTTTTATCGCGTAGTGTAGTTTTTGTTTGTGATTTTAAATATGGAAGTTTCTGGACTTGGTTTATTAAGTCCAGAGCTTCTGTTGAATCTAGATTTGTTCAATATGGTTTTATAGAAGATATGAAAATAACAGTGTTTGTGGATTCTCCTAAAATTAATCAAGGACAGCTTGTGCAAGCTGTTATTTTTCAGTTTTGTTCTGCTTCAGTTTCATCTATTGTCACTTATCCGTGGGACTATGAGGTTACATTTATATTAAGTGACTATGTTGAATTTGTTGTGCATTCATGGCAAATAACTCACTGATGAAAGCCTTATCTCTAAGTTACATACAGAGGTTTCATTGGAGAACTATTCGATAATGGAGGTGGATCGTGGTCTTCTTCTTGGACCTGCTACCTTAGATGATGAGATTATTCGATCACGCTCTTTGTCGGATCGTGGTAAAGTGTGTATTGCAAGTGCTAGTGAACAATCTAAAAGTTTGTCTACTGATTATGATCCTAGATTTCCACCACTGGAGGAGAAGGTCGACGGTTAGTCTACTTCTTCATCGCCTACAACTACTATGAATGAAGTCTCTTCCTCGCGCCATTGGAAATACGCCGAAGTGGTGTATATGGAAGTCAGGACTTCGCCCAGTAGTAAGAAAAGAGGTTTTGAACTTTTTAGTATTTTCCTGAGTGAGACTTGTCTATCTCTTGAGATATATAGTTTTATATATTGTTATTTAAGCAAAAGTACACTGGGCTATCTACTGTGTCTACCGCGGTTCATCGATTTTAGCGTTGTAAATCCATAGACTTACCCCTGTCCCATTGGGGGGGGGGGGCAGAAATAATGATACTAAATAGTAAGTTTCTCAAATTCTCATATCCACCTCTAAGTCCGTAAACATACCATTAACCCATCGTGGTACTCTGACATAAATAGATC
>NW_013676911.1:3041-5388 GCF_000517525.1 Limulus polyphemus | reverse complement strand
CCCAGGTTCAATTCCTGGCAGGCATAAAGTGTATTTTTAGATTAGCGCGTTCTGCTTTCTCAGAGTACAGACGTGTTTTTTTATCAGTTCTGATTTCATGTTTAGTTTGTGACTTAATCTTCTTGTTTTATCGCGTTGTGTAGTTTTTGTTTGTGATTTTAAATGTGGAAGTTTCTGGACCTTGGTTTCATAAGTCCAGAGCTTCTGATGAAGCTAGATTTGTTCAATATGGTTTTATAGAAGATATGAAAATAACAGTGTTTGTGGATTCTCCTAAAATTAATCAAGGACAGCTTGTGCAAGCTGTTATTTCTCAGTTTTGTTCTGCTTCAGTTTCATCTATTGTCACTTATCCGGGGGACTATGAGGTTACATTTATATTAAGTGACTATGTTGAATTTGTTGTGCATTCATGGCAAATAACTCACTGATGAAAGCCTTATCTCTAAGTTACATACAGAGGTTTCAATGGAGAACTATTCGATAATGGAGGTGGATCGTGGTGTTCTTCTTAACGTGCTACCTTAGATGATGAGATTATTCGATCACGCTCTTTGTCGGATCGTGGTAAAGTGTGTATTGCAGGTGCTAGTTAACAATCTAAAAGTTTGTTTACTGATTATGATCCTAGATTTCCACCACTGGAGGAGAAGGTCGACGGTTAGTCTACTTCTTCATCGCCTACAACTACTATGAATGAAGTCTCTTTTTCGCACCGTTGGAAATACGCCGAAGTGGTGTATATGGAAGTGAGGACTTCGCCCAGTAAGAAAAGAAGTTTTGAACTTTTTAGTATTTTCCGGAGTGAGACTTGTCTATCTCTTGAGATATATAGTTTTATATATTGTTATTTAAGCAAAAGTACACTGGGCTATCTACTGTGTCTACCGCGGTTCATCGATTTTAGCGTTGTAAATCCATAGACTTACCGTTGTCCCATTGGGAGGCAGAAATAATGATACTAAATAGTAAATTTCTCAAATTCTCATATCCACCTGTAAGTCCGTAAACTTACCGTTAACCCATCGTGGTACTCTGACATAAATAGATCTTTTTCACTGTTTATGCTATTTCATGAAAGTGAACTAGGAATGTATTTTGGTGGAAAGAATATTTATTGATGCCCTTTATGTAATGCCAGATTTTTCGCAATCCTCGTTATGATGTGAAATTTCGAAAATATATCTATAGACCGTGGGCCAACAAGGTACTAGAAGCTAAGACATGTTAAAAGTTACCATCATGCTGGATGTATGGAAACTTGTAACAGTTTTAACATGTGTCTCGTAGCTACAATGCTCACTATAGAACTAAAGATAAAACTATTGCTAGAAACCAAGGAGTGGCTCAAGAACCTTGAAATTTTATACTTGTGATGTAATTATACTTGACCAATATAAATCTTCCTCTCCGTGGCCATAATAAAACCGGATCCTAACCAACAGTGAAGTCTTTCTTACAGCTATTTAGCTTACTATATCAAAGCTAATCTCCATGTATACCCTGGCTAAATTTCAAATTAATATTATTCTCGCCAATGATGAGATTGTTCGTATGTGACGTTAAAAGTGAAATAGATTAATACGACTCTACTGGGAAAGAAAAACACACTACACTAACACAGTAGTAAAATAACTAAAACAACTATTAGTAAGCACTGATAAGTTTATTATAGAAACATTGTACATGTTTTGATAGTACACTGACCTATCTTATTCGGGTATTCCGTTGTTAGTTTCAGAACTTGAAACTATGAAAATGAGTAAATGTTCAACCCACATTTTGCAACAGCCGAAAAAACAGCACAAAGTACTTACGTTACATAAGCAGCACATCATACTAGTCAGTACTAACATTACTTATTCAGTCTCACAGTAGAAAAGAAGGAAGTACTGATGTTAGCGACTCAAAACCTTGCACTAGAAAAGCTAACTGTACTGATGTTACTTGGTCAGAACCTCACACTATAATAGCAGGCAATATTGACGTTACTTATTCAGAACCTTCTACTAGAACAGCATGTAGTACAAACGTTACATACGCATAACCTCACATCAGAACATCAGGCAGTGTTGACGTTACATACACATAACCTCATAATAGAATAGCATGCAGTATTAATGTTACTTACTCAGAACCTCGCATTAGAGCAGATAGCAGTACCGATGTTATTAACTAAACACTTTGCACTACAACAGCAACCAGCACTGCTGTTACTTACTCAAAACTATGCACTACAACAGCAGGCACTACAGATGTTGTACTACTGTACAGAATCTTGCACTAGAACAGCAGATAGTATTGATGTTACATAAAACGAACGTTCCACTAGTACGGTAAGCAGTAC
>NW_013676911.1:0-2288 GCF_000517525.1 Limulus polyphemus | reverse complement strand
TTTATTTTATGAAAATTATTTATCACTCTTCATACCCACTGATTGCTTAGTGGATATTTCCTTGCAAGTCTCAACAATAGGAAATATAAAGAGCTAAGAGCTATAAATTGTTATAATACAAATTGTATTATTACGCAACATGTGTTAGTCTGATTAAAACAAAATTTAGTAATGAAAGAAAATTAGCACAACAGGTTTCTGCTTCAAAATTATAGCGTCGAGTGGTGATTATTTTGTTACTAAAATATTAATTTATGAGAAGTATTTAGATATATTTCTATAATGAATAGTAAAACATACACTAAACAAGTCTTCTTTAGTGGAAATATTTTATGGATGTAGAAAGGTACATTGAATATGTTTTGTATGATAAATGCAAACGTCTTCCCATCAACACCTCAAAAACAAAATAATGCCGAACTCGTTTAATTAAGTTGTTAGTTTAACCCGTTAATCACAAGAATAGTTTGTTTTAGAGCAAAGCCGCATTGGACTATCTGCTGTGTCAATCGCGGGAATCGAAACCTGGATTGCAGTTTTGTTGATGGAATCAAACATGTGTATACAGACATGTGCATTTAAATGATCGAAAACAAATCCAGTGTGTGTAATCACGCACTTGGACAATGTGACCTAAGTATTACATCATAGCTGGTTGAAGTTCAGCGTTATTATATGGCACATAAAATTTGTTAAGAGCAAAGTAAATATGAACCAATGGATTGTGAAGGTAATGCTTGAAAAGAAAAGAAGGATCAATATGACTGTAACTGTACACGCGTGCCTCCATTGATGATAAGTCAGTTAGTCAAATCCTCACTCGAAACATTTCCCCCATACACATGAATTAGTTAAAATGGGGGAGAAATTATATTTGTTTGAACAATTATGACGGAATTCTTCTCTTCATTTCGGGCACTAACCGTTGTAGAAATATTTTTGTGTTCGGTAAACACATTTTATGCACTTCTTTGAAACGAAACACATTCAACATTGCAGCTATGGCAACGACGTCAGTGATTGTACATGGGTACACGAGAAATAAAAATCCAGATTGTATTGTTCATTATTGCAAATATTTGTTAGGCAAGAAATATATTTTTGCAAGTTAAAGTCTTGTGTTTTACGTAAACATCATTTACATACAAGTGGAGGTCATGACATGCTTGTCTCATGTCAAGTCTAGCTTGTCAAATTGGTTCACCACTACAGTTTGGTGAGATTCAGTGTAAGTTGACATTCTCTTATAATACATTGAGTTACCGGCTCCACAGTCTTTGCTTAGACACCCTTTCTTTTTCAGGATACTTTTCTCTCCATTGACAGAAAACAAAGATTTTATTTCATACATACATCTCGTTATAAAACATATTGTGAATTGTTCTTTTCCGATTTTATTCAGTAATAGTTTCCAGGAACTACTGGACTTGTCAGATGAAAATCCTTTGTTTGCTACAGTTTAACTTTGTTCGGTTGATATTCCTTGTTCTTGATAGTATATAACTTTGGTGGAATGATAGGCCTTTTTGGACACTATTTAGCTTTGGTTGGATGATATTGTTCGTTTCTTAATGCATTTCATTGTGAAATAATTCTTATACAATATAATTAATATTATGAAATAAAAAGCTTCTGTATGTTTTTTTTAGAACAAACTACACATTGGACTATCACGACCCGTGGAGAATCGAACGCTGCATTTTAGCATTATAAGTCTGTAAACCTACCATAAAATTAGCTTCTCTCTAGGTGTTTGTTGCATATATATGTATATTTATTACGCAATAACGTTACCGGTCCTGGTTGTCAACTTATTGTCATAATGGATAATGTCTGTGGTAATAGCACCCAAATGCGTTGGTGATATTCCATCTATCGGACAAAATCCAAACTCCGATGTCAGTCGTCATAGAAAATCATTAATAAAATAATCAAATAAGGATTCGAAGCTGAATGCTAACACCTACAACGTCTCAGCTTCTACTGCCTTTCACTGTCTATAGCCAGTTGTAGGAAGGCAGTTACACTTAAATTTATTAAAGTAGAAATGAATTGAAATATAGCCCCCTAATATTTCTACTAATTAAACTCCCAAATTCCACCCCTTAGAAAAATATATTACATAAAACTATAAAATATTGAATAGAACTAAATAGAACTATAAGATATTAAACAGAACTATAAAATATTAAATAGAACTATAAAATATTGAATAGATCTATAAAATATTGAATAGATCTAAATATAGCTATAAAATATTGAATAGAACTAAATTGAACTATACGATA
>NW_013676910.1:12514-15469 GCF_000517525.1 Limulus polyphemus | reverse complement strand
TCATTACAATAATACACTTTACAACAATGTAACTATACAATATATACTGATTCATTCTTTCATTACAATAATACACTTTATAACAATGTAACTATACAATATATACTGATTCATTCTTACATTACAATAATACACTTTATAACAATGTTACTATACAATATATACTGATTCATTCTTACATTACAATAACACACTTTACAACAATGTAACTATACAATATATACTGAGTCATTCTTACATTACAATAATACACTTTATAACAATGTAACTATACAATATATACCGATTCATTCTTAAATTAAAATAATACACTTTACAACAATGTTACTATACAATATATACTGAGTCATTCTTAATTACAGTAATACACTTTACAACAAATTATTGTAATGTAAGAATGAATCAGTATATATTGTATAGTTACAACACTTTACAACAATGTAACTATACAATATATACTGAGTCATTCTTAATTACAGTAATACACTTTATAACAATGTAAATATACAATATATACTGATTCATTCTTACATTACAATAATACACTTTATAACAATGTTACTATACAATATATACTGATTCATTCTTTCATTACAATAATACACTTTATAACAATGTAACTATACAATATATATACTGATTCATTCTTACATTACAATAACAAACTTTACAACAAATTATTGTAATGTAAGAATGAATCAGTATATATTGTATAGTTACACGATACCCGTGGTAGGCAGAGATAGCCTATTGTATAGCCTTATGTTTAACAACAAACAAAGAAATATTTCGCTCAGCGGCAATTCTGAGGGCTTATAACGCTTAAATTCGTGTTACTTATCCACACACACAAGCAGCCCATTTCTCTAGTTTTGTACTCAACAAATACAACAGTTTATTACATTAAATATTCGGTTACATGATGTATTGATTTGTGAAGTCTTGATATTACTACTTGTTCGTTTTCTAATTTATTAACCAAGATTATTGTTTACCGATTTGTCAATTTCCATTTATTCATTTCTAATTGAAAACCTTCGAATCAGCGTTTCAAGTTAAAACTCGTCGTCAATTTAACAAATGAGCTGTTATAAAACAAGCAAGCATAAATATTTAATCTAGAGCAAAACGTTTGTTTGCATTTTAAATTAGTTTTATACAATGTATATTTCTTATGTTAAACACATCAGTTTAATTTATCATCGAGTAGCTTTCTCCTGTATTACAAAGCCTCTTGAAAAATGTACTTACCTGTTAAAACGTTTCCACGGCAACTACAAAATGTCTCGTGGGCCGTTTGTAGAAATTGGTTCATATGTTTTTAACATAAAATGTATTTTAGATTCAGTACATGATACTTAGTTAAACCAATCTACCCTCCGAACTGTCTTCATTCCTAATTCCACGAACAGTTATTCGTGCTTAGGACAGTAACAAAAACAGAAGATTGGTGAATGGCTATACTGTTTCAGTTCAAAGGTAAAAAGTCATGTAGAGAAACATATTTAATTGAACATCGATCAATACCTATTGTATGGTTGGCTTTATGTTTAACAACAAACAAACCAAAAAATATTTGGATCAGCGATACATCTGAAGGCTTATAACGCTATAAACCGGGTTCCGATACCCGTAATAGGCACAGCACAGATAGCCTATTGTATAGCCTTATGTTTAACAACAAACAAACCAAAAAATATTTGGCTCAGCGATACATCTGAGGGCTTATAACTATACAATAGGCTATCTGTGCTGTGCCTATTACGGGTATCGGAACCCGGTTTATAGCGTTATAAGCCCTCAGATGTATCGCTGAGCCAAATATTTTTTGGTTTGTTTGTTGTTAAACATAAAGCTATACAATAAGCTATCTGTGCTGTGCCTACCACGGGTATCGGAATCTGGGTTTTAGCGTTATAAGCCCCTAGACTTGCCGCCGATCCAACGAAGAAATGGCTGTTGGATAAAGCAGAAAAATATTTATTACACAAAAGTCTTCGTCATGAACCTTTACTGACAGTATTGGGTAATTCCAACTGTCTTATCAAATTACTTCCAGCTCTTAGGCTGTTTGAATTGCTGATTAATCATGAAACTAATACCCCGTAGACTTTGCACAGTAGAGATAGAGTGAAATTAAGTTTTCTTTAGTTTCATTTGTTTCGGAAGTCTGCGAATATACTAAACAGTGTTAGCTATCCCTAAGTCTTAACAGATTGACTGGAGGGAAGGCAGCCAGTAAACAGCATTCACCGCCAACTCTTAAGCTACGCATTTTCAGTAGTAGGAATTGACCATCGCTCTTGAAGTGCGCATGTGCGCTGCTGTCCAGTAAGAAGGGAGATTTTGCGGCAGTGAGACGCAGACCATGGACCCTCGCATTCATACACCGGCTCTCTAACCATCAGGTTATGTCTGACCGGTGAAATTAACTGTCTTAGTTGAAAGAGGAAGTGCGAAGGATGACGACAGTAAATTAGGGTTAATTATACATGACAAGAATCAAACAGTGCTGAATTTCGCCACGTATTTACTTAGAACATGCATAGAAAAACAAGAACAGATATATACATAGAGAGAAGACTCAAATAGAGTGTAGAACCATTACAGTGGAGACTCGAGAAGTTACAGAGTTAATTAAACAGAAATAAATCAAGAAGTGTTGATTTTAACTGTTTGGGAGACTCGAACGAAGCCAGAATTAACCATATGCATTTAACAATCAAACCGTGACAGAGTTAACTATCTAGAAAGCTTAAGGAAAGTCGGAACTAACCATATGTATTTAACAATCAAACCGTGACAGAGTTAACTATGTAGAAGGCTTAAGGAAAGTCGGAACTAACCATATGTATTTAACAATCAAACCATGGCAGAGTTAACTATGTAGAAAGCTTAAGGAAAGTCGGAACTAACCATATGTATTTAACAATCAAACCATGGCAGAGTTAACTA
>NW_013676910.1:10657-11715 GCF_000517525.1 Limulus polyphemus | reverse complement strand
AACTCTTTAATATTAGATCAGATTCATGGAGCGAGAAACTTATATTATTTGGCTATTCTTCTAGTCTTACCTAAAATTTAATTTTTCGAAATATTCCTCCATAAAAGTCAGTATCACCCGCCACCACAAGGGCATTATCTGTCTTATTGTTATTCAAACAGTCACTTCAGCGACACTGATCCGCAGCCCGATACGCCAACCACTAAGTTATGTTCAACATATCTTCGTAAAGAACATTTGTTTGTTTGTTGGTTTTTGAATTTCGCGCAAAGCTACACGAGGGTTACCTGCGCTAGCCGTCCCTAATTTAGCAATGTAAGACTAGGGAATGCAGCTAGTCATCACCACCCACCGCCAACGAATAGTGGGATTGACCGACACATTATAACGCCCCCACGGCTGAAAGGGCGAACATGTTTGGTGTGACGGGGATTCGCAGATTGCGAGTCGAGCGCCCTAACCACCTGGCCATTCTGGGCCTCGTAAAGAAACATAACTTAAAGTTTTTTAAGACACTTTGATAAGTTTTTATATCTCTTGGAAGCTATTATCACGATTAAATCGTTTGGAATAATTTTAAAGTCCATGAAGAAGTATTAGTCCGTTATCTGCCCCAAACTCAGTTGGGTAAGAAATAACTTATAAACTGTTGTGTTTATTTTGTATCAACGCCTTGCGATTTGCCTTTCTATACATTTTGAATATCTTCAAATATTTTTGAATTTTAATAACACTACAACAACAAAGTAAAATATATTTTTTTTGTACAACAGGTACGACGATTCGATCAATGATGCGATCAGTTTCAAGTATTTATAATCGATAAATGAAACTATTACAGTGAAATCTGTGTACTGTAAACAAACTATTACAGTGAAATGTGTGTACTGTAAACAAACTGTTACAGTGAAATCTGTGTACTGTAAACAAACTGTTACAGTGAAATCTGTGTACTATAAACAAACTATTACAGTGAAATCTGTGTACTGTAAACAAACTGTTACAGTGAAATCGGTGTACTGTAACAAACTATTACAGTGAAATCGGTGTACTGTAAA
>NW_013676910.1:0-9657 GCF_000517525.1 Limulus polyphemus | reverse complement strand
CAGTGAAACAAAGTTTTTTTACAGGGTAGTCCACAAAAACTAGTCTGAAACGCTGGTGTACATGTTTAATTGGTTTTTATACAGGGTAGTCCACAAAAACTAGTCTGAAACGCTGGTGTACATGTTTAATTGGTTTTTATACAGGGTAGTCCACAAAAACTAGTCTGAAACGCTGATGTACATGTTTAATTGGTTTTTATACAATATATACGCAACATTTTTACTTTTCTCACCTGCGTCTTAGACTCCTTGCTGACAACACTTGTCCAGAAAACGCAGAACTATCTAGAAAAATCATTCGGATCAATAATCAACATCTTAAATATACAATTCATGAAAGTAAATAGCCAATGTGTTGAACATTTACTACAACTGAGACCAACGGTCAGCATTTTGAACCACTTAAGGTCAATGGTCAACATCTTAAATATATAATCAATGAAAGTAAATAGCCAATGTGTTGAACATTTACTACAACTGAGACCAACGGTCAGCATTTTGAACCACTTAAGGTCAATGGTCAACATCTTAATTATATAATCAATGAAAGTAAATAGCCAATGTGTTGAACATTTACTACAACTGAGACCAACGGTCAGCATTTTGAACCACTTGAGGTCAATGGTCAACATCTTAAATATATGATCAATGAAAGTAAATAGCCAATGTGTTGAACATTTATTACAACTGAGACCAATGGTCAGCATTTTGAACCATTTAAGGTCAATGGTCAACATCTTAAATATATGATCAATGAAAGTAAATAGCCAATGTGTTGAACATTTACTACAACTAGGACCAATGGTCAGCATTTTGAACCACTTGAGGTCAATGGTCAACATCTTGAATATTTACTGCATAGCAGTAAGTAGCTGCCAACATATTTAAAATACCCTAAATATTCAGTACCTTTTGTCACTAAGTGGCTTTTTGTGTCAGCTTTTAACTGGAGTACCCTGTACTTAACAGAGAAATTGGGCTATTTTGATACGTGGGTGTGTTCATCATCTTATGAATAAGATTTAGATATATATATTTAGTTACTTATTATATTTGCACTTTATACGTCAACAAAGATGCCTGAAATAACTGAATATTTCATAAAATATTTTTATTAAGCTTCGTACACTTCGTCAGTGACTGAAAATCTACACAAAAGTTAATTTATTTTGCTGAACTAAAGTTGTTCTCTACAAAAAAAGAAAAGATTCGTTTATCTACTGGACACTGAGAGGCTTGCCATATTTTACATTAAAATCTTTATATATATATATATATATTATATTTCAACTGCTGCTCTTAGATGCTCTTGTTCGTGGGATTAAGAGTTCCTGTTTCATCTCGTACGAAACAGAGAAAATTAGGTTTCATAGCTCGCGTCCCTTGAGGAGAGGGTTAGAGCAAAAGAGAAAAATATGATCTTCCTACTACGTGCAGTCTCCAGGCTGTTGGGTCAATGTACTGACTCAACCAAGCAGAAAGGTAAAGTACACACAATCTTCAGTTATCAAATATTTGTATTCCTCGAGGCTAAGAAAACACACGAAAGAGGAGTGTCTTCTATAATGAGTCCAACATGACTGTTGTAAAAACACTGAAACACATAGACGTAAAACAACTTTAAAGGTTAAAGATTAGGGACACCGGTTATAATGGGAAAAAGACAGCTTATCACGATGTTGGATAGGTGGTGTTATAGAGGGTATTGCATGTTAATAAGGACGAACGTCGGACGTGTTTCTTAAAGAATACAACTATAATGAGGTATGTTATAAAGACGATTGATGACAATTTTAGGAAGATATCATATAAGATGTGCAGTTAGTCAAATCACAAAACCAGTGTATATTTATTATCGTCAAATATTCTGCAAAGAAAACAATTGGTCGATAAATAAGAACCTGACTGTTTGGTTGTTTCTGATGATTGGTCGATAAATAAGAACCTGACTGTTTGGTTGTTTCTGATGATTGGTCGATAAATAAGAACATAACTACTTGGTTGTTTCTGATAATTGGTCGATAAATAAGAACCTGACTGCTTGGTTGTTTCTGATGATTGGTCGATAAATAAAAACCTGATTGCTTGGTTGTTTCTGATGATTGGTCGATAAATAAGAACCTGACTGTTTGGTTGTTTCTGATGATTGGTCGATAACTAAGAACCTGACTGCTTGGTTGTTTCTGATAATTGGTCGATAAATAAAAACCTGACTGTTTGGTTGTTTCTGATGATTGGTCGATAAATAAGAACCTAACTACTTGGTTGTTTCTGATAATTGGTCGATAAATAAGAACCTAACTACTTGGTTGTTTCTGATGATTGGTCGATAAATAAGAACCTAACTACTTGGTTGTTTCTGACATCTTGATTTCTGGCACATCTTGATTACAAGAACCTAATTAGCTAATGCTTGTAGTAGTGGTCAGAAAATTG
Source organism: Limulus polyphemus (assembly GCF_000517525.1). Classification (NCBI taxonomy): domain Eukaryota; kingdom Metazoa; phylum Arthropoda; class Merostomata; order Xiphosura; family Limulidae; genus Limulus; species Limulus polyphemus. The sequence continues at coordinate 7,221 of NW_013676910.1, read as the reverse complement.
TTTTGTTTGACCCTATACTTTCGATCCCTGACCTCAAGACAGGGACCTTCACTGAACGCGGTCACGTTAAATAGCCATTTAAGGCCAGGAGTTCTAACTGATAACTATTAATTAATAATTTCGTTAACACATCCCTTCATAACGATTATTATATGTTTCAATTACTGAATCTTTTCATGAATAATGTTTATTAATTACCTTTTCATCTTATCTATGCACGGTTAATTTAGTGAAACACCTACCATGAATTATCTGCTTGTACCTGAATATCAACAATCACGATTTCTGGCGAAAGAACACAAACTTGCACATTCATGTCTAAATATCTGACCAATCAGACCTATTTTATCTAAATGGGATATACGAGTTGTAGCTGGTTTTAACGTTCATTAAAAGATCTTATTCATGTCTGAATATCTGACCAATCAGACCTAATTTATCTAAATGGGATATACGAGTTGTAGCTGGTTTTAACGTTCACTAAAAGATCTTATTCATGTCTGAATATCTGACCAATCAGACCAATGTTATCTAATTGGGATATACGAGTTGTAGCTGGTTTTAACGTTCAATAAAAGATCTTATTCGTGTCTGAATATCTGACCAATCAGACCTATTTTATCTAAATGGGATGTACGAGTTGTAGTTGGTTTTATCGTTCATTAAAAGATCTTATTCATGTCTGAATATCTAACCAATCAGACCTATTTTATCTAAATGGGATGTACGAGTTGTAGCTGGTTTTAACGTTCATTAAAAGACCTTCTCATAGTCACTTGATTTTAATCACAATAAATCAGAAGAGAATCTTCCGTAAATGTCAAACGAATGTAGTTTAAAGCCACGCCGTTAGGTGAAAGCATTGTTCTTTGGTGTCGCCATCTAGCGATCATTTTGTTGCTCGACGATTCAAAAGCAGAGATACTTCGGGTAGATAATCATGACCACAGTGGAAAAGAAAATCACGTGATGACACAATAAGATTGGAGGGGATATTACTTGCCCCAGGGACCCCTAGACTTTCCACACACACACACACACTTGTTTTTTTTTTAATGTTATAAATATTGCAAAAAACACTTAACCCAGTGTTTATTACGAGTCACCCAAAAGCCTTTGAATTCTTATCTTATTGATTGATTAACGAATATATCGTCATTAGTCGATCAAGTTATCGATTCAGCAAATGTTTTTTGTTTTTTTAACAGCTGTTTCAAAAGTCTCCAACTTATCCATTAATTTTCGTTTGACTTGAGTGATGGATTTATGAATGGGCCACTCCTGAGTTGTTGATATAAAAATATATTTTTCGCCATTCTCCTGCAGGTTTTTAACATATTTTCGTACATTTAGCTTCGTTCAACATATTTCCTTTAGCTAACAGCATGTCAGTTTTTATACTTTGTTTGTCTGCGATATCGACTCAAATCACGGACGGACTATTTTTTATAAAAGTCCATCTGTCTTCAGTGAATAACTACATATTACACTTCTTATATTTAGAAGTGATCTTTTTTATTGTCAAAGTTATGGATGTTCGTAGTGTCATTAACACTTAGGTATTTCTCTATTTTTTTCTGAATCATACTTTACAGAATAATCAACCTCGACATAAAAAAAAAAGTCTATTCCGTGAGATCGTCTTAGCTTTGGATGTCAGCTTCAATGGAGACTCGTTCTCATCCGTGCATCACTTTCGGATAAAGTAACGTAAAGACACTCCGTAATTTGGCATTATTATACAACGGAGTTTATTTGCTAATATAAGTTATAGCAGCCATGTTAATTGGTCGCAAAGGTTTATTTAGTTTCAAAGGAATATCTGGGGTTAAAGGTGAGGTTAAGGCTCAAGCGGGTTAACTAATGCAGCTGCGGCCACAGGAAGCTGCCATCTTGAGATCAAGGGTCAATGATCAAACGGAGCTATTCACTAGCAATTGGATCCGAGGCTACTATTCAATTAAACAGTTTTCAACCACAACTGGACGACATCTAAAGCATAGTCTATGTTTTGATAAACAAGAATGGACTCTTCCTCCTTCTATTGGGCTCTGCGGTAAGCTTAATGGGTTATATGATAAAAATGAGGAGTTCAATCCCCGCAGCAATCGCAACCTAGTGGTTTGCGTGCTGAACTATGGATCTGAGGGTCCAGTATTCGCGCCCCATCACCGCAAAAACAAAATCGCGCTTCAAACTTTGGGGCAGCGGGGGTGTTATAAGTGTAACAGTCAAATATCTGGTCAAACGTGAGTAGCTCAAGAGTTGACAGTAGATATTATTAGCTAGTTCGCTTCCCTCTGGTCTGCGAGTTTAAAATTAGTGAGACTTAGCGGATACCAATTTAAAATTAGAGAGGCCTAACGGATAACTAGTTTAAAATTAGAGAGGACTCGCGTATAATCAGTTTAACATTAGAGAGACCTAGCGGATAACTAGTTTAACATTAGAGAGGCGTAGCATATACCAGTATAAAATTAGAGAGGCCTAGCAGATAACCAGTATAAAATTAGAGAGACCTAGCGGATAACTAGTTTAACATTAGAGAAGCCTCGTGGATAATCAGTTTAACATTAGAGAAGCCTAGCGGATACCAGTTTCGAATCAGAGAGGCCTAGCAGATAATAAGTTTAACGTGAGAGAGACCTAGCGGATAACTAGATTAAAATTAGAGAGGTCTAGCAGATAATCAGTTTAACGTGAGAGAGACCTAGCGGATAACTAGATTAAAATTAGAGAGGCCTAGCGGATACCAGCTTCGAATCAGAAAGGCCTAGCGGATAATAAATTTAATATTAGAGAGACCTAGCGGATAACTAGATTAAAATTAGAGAGGCCTAGCGGATACCAGCTTCGAATCAGAAAGGCCTAGCGGATAATAAATTTAATATTAGAGAGACCTAGCGGATAACTAGATTAAAATTAGAGAGGCCTAGCGGATAATAAATTTAATATTAGAGAAACCTAGCGGATAACTAGATTAACTATTGAGTAGCTTTACGTGAATATCTGAAGAAATAACCAAACAAATGAAGCGGTGAACACAGTGGAAAATAGTCCGTTATGCAACACACAGTGCAAGATAGGCTGTTATGCAACACACAGTGCAAGATAGGCCTTGCGTTAATACATAAACAAATAAGAAGACTCCTTTATAAATCATAAACTATTGGATATTAGGGGGGTTTCATTCCTACTTTATAAATCATAAACTATCGGATATTTCCTTTTTCTTTTCAATAAGATAGAATCTAATAAAGTAATTTAAAAACGAAACTAATTCAAAGCTTCAACACCATTGAAAACATCTTGGGAGTGACGAAATATTAGGGGGGTTTCATTCCTACATTAGGAATTATAAGAACTTTTAAGGGTAACTGTTGACGACAGTAGGAGTTGAGAAGTTGTGGGTGTAAGCACATTAACTGGTCTTCCATGATTACTGGCTAGTTTAACATCAGCGTTTGGATTTTATCTGATAGATGGGATATCCACAACGTATTTGGGAGCTATTACCACAGACAATATCCGTCATGACTTTAAGGTGACGACTGGGATTTACAATGGATTTTACAACAACAAAAAATGTCTTAATGCTTATTTTATATTAAGTTCATTATTGTTTTACAGTACTGATTTTACAATTAATGTAAATAATAGTATTGAAGATATTTATTTCATTATATATGTATATATATATGTATGTGTACCTAATGAATTAACTACGGTATTCCTGTTTCTAACACCTTTGTAAGTCATGTTGCCCTGATAGTGAATAGGGAAGGCAAAGAAGCGGTAAAAGAAGATTACATCCTTATATTCTGTGGATGTTATCGCTAGATGTATAGGCTAGTACATTTTACGACCAACAAATCGTCTCAGCCTCATCCGCTGGAGCTACGGCTCTGACATTTGTTAAACCTAACTTGTAATGTCATCCACGATTTCGATTTTAAACAGCCGCATAGCGAAAAGTAAAATCCTAATACTTTGAGCTGGCAGCGCTAATGTTATACGATGCATTACAGGCTTTTAAAGAGACTGACGCAGTGTCCAAGTAGATCTCTCTCCACCGCGCAAATAGATTGTCTCCCATAAAACGACACAGTACACTTCTCCTTCTTTCGGTGTGATAGAAATATCAAAAAGCCTGTTAGTTAAGGTATACGACCGAGAACGATCATTTAACGTCATAAACCAGCACTTTTTTTCATCCCTAGATTATTGATTAATTTGCTTTGGAAAATATCAATCTTAAATTTAATGACAAAGTTCCCGAGACAATATATCATCGTGATGCAATATATAGTTACATTACTTCGTTTATCGTTTCAAATTTTATCATAACATACGAGACTCGAAACAATATTGACCAAAGGTACAATATTATTTGAACTTTGCTATGTCTGCTCTGAAATGGTGTTTTTGTGGGTAGTGTCAGTCTTTTAGTGTCTCATAGTACGGGAGTAAATTTGACTCGTGGACGACCCCCGATAGCACAGTCTAAAATTTGAGACTGTGTAACATCCACATTAGGAGTTCGATACTTTCAGCTTTGCGCTTAAACAGACTCGTGCCTCATAGTACAGAGATAAATTCTACTCGTGGGCTATCCCCAATGGCTCAGTTGTAAGTTCAGAGCCTATAACATTGTAATTTGGGGTTCGAGCTCTGCAGCTTTGCCCTTAAACAGACAAGGCTTAAGGACACGGAAGAAACGTAAGATACAACAGATTATATCAGTGAGCTTATGCTAAACTCAAAGTTGTTTGTATAAGACTTCTATATTTGTTATTTAAGAATTGAGTTTCCTTTATAATTCCCATCAATACGACAGATGTTTTATCTCTTTTTTACACTTATTTCTTTATTTGCCTCTTTTATTTTCTCCTTCTCTCTCTCTCTGTAAACGTATGTTGTATCTGTGACCCTGTGTATCGAGAATATGTCTGTCGGTTACAATCTTTGTCTTGACATCTTCATCTTTTTTTCCACTCTATAAATTATCTCCTCCTGTACTTCTTTGTTGGTATTATGTTCCCTTCTCAGCCTCGCTTTTCTAGCTATATATATTATCTGTTCTTTTTTTCCTTTTTCTGTCCCACTGCTGAAATGATAACTGCCACTCATATTATTGGTTAAGTTTGTTTGTTTTAGAGCGAAGCCACATTGGCCTATCCACTGTGTCCACCACGGGGAATCGAACCCCGGATTTAAAGTGTAAGTCCGTAGACTTATCACTGTCCAGCCGAGGAACCACTGGTTAGTTTACGAAGTTAGATTTTTTCTCAAATTCTCCACTAGCTCTCGCAAAATTTCAAATCTTACTTCGATTCATCGATTAACATCAATATTCATTGTTCTATGCGCTATAAACTTGTTTCATTCAATATTTTCACGCATAGATGTCACCCCTAATTTTGAACTGATAGACAAGTCAACAGCACCTTCCGCCAACTCTTGGGCTATTATTTTCTGATGGATTAGTGAGATTTCACCTTTTGATCTTTACTCTTATAGTGCACCCAGTGTGGAGCGGGTTTTTGCAGTAACGGGTCGAGAACTCTGAACCTTCGGATTTACAGTTCCAGCACGCTCTAAGCGTGACGGATAACTATGGAGAGCTAATTGTAGTGATTTAATTAAGACGCGTGATTAACAAAATTGATAATCAGGCAGAAGGTATCTCGGCTTCGTTCAGTAGACGCTAAGAATTGCTTTGGATAACACATCGACGACACATGATGGATATTTGTATATGAAGTTCTAATTCTTACCCATATTGATACAAGCTACTTTAAAATATTCATATTACAAGAAGAATTGTACTTGTCCAAAACAGAAATATAATATATATAGAATACTGCTACAACGGCTTCATCATAGAGCAACGTGAATATCTTAAAATTTTGGTCTTCTGATTATTGTTGGCATTTGCAGAATCTAAAATATTGAATACTACGAAGAATCGAACCATGCATTTTAGCGTTATAAGTCCGCAACTTTACTGCTGCCCCAAGGGGGTATTTTAGTATTGATAATTTTTATTTCTCGTCAGACTTGCTTGTAACTCACGACTTAAATATAAGGATTTGTTTTTCTAGAACTGTTATAGTTTTGATGTACAGTATTAGAGAAACTTGTTTAGCGAGTTCACACAGATTGCTGAGTTTTATAAAGTTGAACAGTAGTTTTTCATTTACTATAAATCTAAGCAGTTCATTTCTTAATTAGTTTTACACAATGGTTAAAGTTCACACAGATTGCTGAGTTTTATAAAGTTGAACAGTAGTTTTTCATTTACTATAAATCTAAGCAGCTCATTTCTTAATTAGTTTTACACAATGGTTAAAGTTCACACAGATTGCTGAGTTTTATAAAGTTGAACAGTAGTTTTTCATTTACTATAAATCTAAGCAGTTCATTTCTTAATTAGTTTTACACAATGGTTAAAGTTCACACAGATTGCTGAGTTTTATAAAGTTGAACAGTAGTGTTTCATTTACTATAAATCTAAGCAGTTCATTTCCACTTAGTTTTACACAATGGTTAACGTCTCTATATCATATACATTCAATCTGTTTCAAGGTCTTCGACCAACTTAATAAACTTGTTCAACACGTACTTGTTAACACGTTAACTTGTTAACAGGTACTTCTGAGGTTCGACCAGTATGAGCCATTTTCCTGTTTATCATCTGTTTTTTATCCGACTTTCCTCTTTCATCATAAGATTATATCTACATTTAGGCCGAACGAGTCTCACTGGTTAACGTTGCGGGCTGTGAATCTGAAACCCCCATTATCACCAAACACGAAAGGAAAAATAAATAATAATGATCGCGCTCTACACTTTGAGACCATGGCTGCATCATAAGAGTGACAGTCAAATCTCACTATCCGATCTGACAAAGTAGGCCAAGAGTAGACGGTGAGTTGTGTTAACCAGCTGCCTTCCCTCTAGTCTATCACATGGACTTTGGGGACAACTTGTGGATATAGCGAAATTCAACAATCAAGTGTTAACTAGCTGCCTTCCCTCTAGTCCATAACTTGGACTTTGGGGACAACTTGTGGATATAGCGAAATTCAACAATCAATTGTTAACCAGCTGCCTTCCCTCTAGTCTATCACTTGGACTTTGGGGACAACTTGTGGATATAGCGAAATTCAACAATCAAGTGTTAACTAGCTGCCTTCCCTCTAGTCCATAACTTGGACT
>NW_013676909.1:16951-17737 GCF_000517525.1 Limulus polyphemus | reverse complement strand
CGTTACTCACTTTCTTGCAACTCCGACAGAAAATACAATTATTCCAAGCAACGCGGGCATCCACAGCGACGTGATTAAGGTCCCGACCCAACCAAAGTAGAAGGCGATTTTTTCACCGAAATAGTTTCGGACCAAGTCCAGGGGCTGACGGTGACGACAAAATCCAGTCCATTGTCGGTGAAGCATGGCCCTTGTGTCTAACACGGTCCGGGGAGGCTCGTAACTAGCCGGAATCTCCACGTCGTTCGATAACTTCACCGGCGTGACTTGACTAGAGGGGAGAGGTTCCACGGACTTATCTTCCCGGGACTTGTCGTGCAGGATAAAGGCATCCTTGTAGGCCTCTTTCATCAACAGATAAGCCAACCCTTGAAGAAATTTTCATTATTTCGACATATTTGTTTGTTTTTAAAATAAGTGTGAGACCTTTCCAGAACATTATAAAAAGATAATCTTACATCTCCATCTTTACATATGTAAGTTTTATATGAACTATCTAGATATGTAAGTTTTATATAAACTATCTAGATATGTAAGTTTTATATAAACTATCTAGGTATGTAAGTTTTATATAAACTATCCGGATATGTAAGTTTATATAAACTATCCAGATATGTAAGTTTTATATAAACTATCCAGATATGTAAGTTTTATATAAACTATCCGGATATGTAAGTTTTATATAAACTATCCGGATATGCAAGTTTTATATAAACTATCCAGATATGTAAGTGTATATAAACTATCCAGATATGTAAGTTTTATATAAGCTATCCAGATATGTAA
>NW_013676909.1:8613-15991 GCF_000517525.1 Limulus polyphemus | reverse complement strand
AGATATGTAAGTTTTATATAAACTATCTAGATATGTAAGTGTATATAAACTATCCAGATATGTAAGTTTTATATAAACTATCCAGATATGCAAGTTTTATATAAACTATCTAGATATGTAAGTTTTATATAAACTATCTAGTTATGTAAGTTTTATATAAACTATCCAGATATGCAAGTTTTATATAAACTATCTGGATATGTAAGTTTTATATAAACTATCTAGATGTGTTAAGTTTTATATAAACTATCTGGATATGTAAGTTTTATATAAACTATCCAGATATGTAAGTTTTATATAAACTATCTGATATGTAAGTTTATATAAACTATCTAGATATGTAAGTGTGAATGTCTCTCTCTCTTTCTGTGGGTCTGTTCCTTACACACGACCACATCTTTAAAGCTACAAAATCCAAACTTGGGGTGCAGATACAACTTTGTGCGAGAAATAACATGGGCTATGTGGCCGCAAATTGAGGCCAAAATGACCAATTGACCAAAATGACAGGACGACCAATTGGTCTCAAATTTGAAAGTCTGGATTTTTTTTTGGTAATGTGTGACCAAGATGACTATTATTAAAGTTTCTTCTCTGTGTGAGGACTTTTTCTAATCATTCTATCCATGATCAATTATGTGTTGAAATAATTTAAAAAACTTCGTGGACCCTTCATTTATGCTCTTCTCCCCTCCCCCTCTTTCTTCTACATATACTTGACTACTTTCTAACTCCACTTAACTGAAACAGGCTGGTTCTATCTCTCGAACATGCGCGCTAACTCCCTCAACAAAATAGGCTTGCGTGTACTCGCAAGAAACATCTATAGGATGACTTTACAAATACGTTTGGTATCGGCAAGTTTTCATTTATCAAACGAGAAGAGAATAACAACAACTCTTTATTAAATTGAGCGATAATAAAGTCAGAATACGCTGCAAACGACACTTGACGACACATCAGAAATCAGGACCCCAAAATTGTAGGGTATTTCGTTTTGGAAACTTGAAATGTCATGCAAACAAAGCACATGCAAGAAGCAGGAGCAATGTACACGGTTTTGCTTTGATTGAAATAGCTTTAGCAATTTTGTATTTTTTTTTTTCGGACATTGTTGTTTTTATTGATTTTAATCAAAATATTTGGTTAGGTAAGAAAAACATTTTGATTTCTTTTGCACAAAATCACGATTAATATAGTTGATTTAATCAAAACAACCCGGGATATTTAAATCCATTTTCATCCGAGCAATGCCGAGTACTCTGTTAGTTGCGAATATGCAAGTAAGTCCTTTCTGCTTTCTGAAGAATACAAATTTCAGTACAATACCTTACTTCTTGAGATAGACTTCTTTCAGGGGGTTTTTGGTACAATACCTTACTTCTTGAGATACACTTCTTTCAGGAGGTTTTGGGTACAATAACTTACTTCTTGAGATACACTTCTTTCAGGGGTTTTTTTGGTACAATACCTTACTACTTTAGATACACTTCTTTCAGGGGTTTCAGGTACAATACCTTACTAATTTAGATACACTTCTTTCAGGGGGTTTTGGTACAATACCTTACTTCTTGAGATACACTTCTTTCAGGAGGTTTTGGGTACAATAACTTACTACTTTAAATAAACTTCTTTCAGGAGGTTTTGGGTACAATACCTTTCTTTTTGAGATACACTTCTTTCAGGGGGTTTTGGGTACAATACCTTACTACTTTAGATACACTTCTTTCAGGGGGTTTTGGGTACAATACCTTTCTTTTTGAGATACACTTCTTTCAGGGGGTTTTTGGTACAATACCTTACTACTTTAGATACACTTCTTTCAGGGGGTTTTGGTACAATACCTTACTACTTTAGATACACTTCTTTCAGGGGGTTTTGGTACAATACCTTACTTCTTGAGATACACTTCTTTCAGGAGGTTTTGGGTACAATACCTTACTACTTTAGATACACTTCTTTCAGGGGTTTCAGGTACAATACCTTACTTCTTGAGATACACTTCTTTCAGGGGTTTCAGGTACAATAACTTACTACTTTAGATACACTTCTTTCAGGAGGTTTTTGGTACAATACCTTTCTTTTTGAGATACACTTCTTTCAGGGGGTTTTTGGCTTTTGAAATGTCAATGTTGATCAGGATGTTGTGAGTCTGAAAAAATAAAAATAGCCAGAAGTGGATCAGGAAAATATTTCTTGGTCGAACAGAATCATAACATAATATACTATGTTGTTAAAAACATAACATAACGGAAGGACTATTTGTCATTAGTAATATAATATTAATTAGTGACATAAAGGAAGGACTACTCGTCATTAGTAATATAATATAAATTAGTGACATAACGGAAGGACTACTCGTCATTAGTAATATAATATAAATTAGTGACATAACGGAAGGACTACTAGTCATTAGTAATATAACAGTAATCAGAGGCATAACGGAAGGACTACTCGTCCTTAGTAATATAATATAAATTAGTGACATAACGGAAGGACTACTGGTCACTAACAATATAATATACATTAGAGACATAACGGAAGGACTACTCGTCATTAGTAATATAAATGAGTGACATAACGGAAGGATTATTGGTCACTAATAATATAATATACATTAGAGACATAACGGAAGGACTACTCGTCATTAGTAATATAAATGAGTGACATAACGGAAGGATTATTGGTCACTAATAATATAATATACATTAGAGACATAACGGAAGGACTACTCGTCATTAGTAATATAAATGAGTGACATAACGGAAGGATTATTGGTCACTAATAATATAATATACATTAGTGACATAACGGAAGGGCTACTAGTCATTCGTAATATAATGTACATTAGTGACATAACGGAAGGACTACTAGTCATTAGTAATATAAATGAATGACATAACGGAAGGACTACTCTTCATTAGTAATATAACAGAAGGACTACTCTTCATTAGTAATATAATATAAATTAGTAACATAACGGAAGCACTACTCGTCATTAGTAATATAACAGTAAACAGAGGCATAACGGAAGGACTATTTGTCATTAGTAATATAATGTACATTAGTGACATAACGGAAGGACTACTCGTCCTTAGTAATATAATATAAATTAGTAACATAACGGAAGCACTACTCGTCATTAGTAATATAACAGTAAACAGAGGCATAACGGAAGGACTATTAGTCATTAGTAATATAATGTACATTAGTAACATAACGGAAGGACTACTCGTCATTAGTAATATAAAATAAAAAATAGTGACATAACGGAAGAACTACTTGTCATTAGTAATATAATGTACAATAGTGACATAACGGAAGGACTACTTGTCATTAGTAATATAATGTACATTAGTGACATAACGGAAGGACTACTCGTCATTAGTAATATAACAGTAAACAGAGGCATAACGGAAGGAATACTAGTCATTAGTAATATAATGTACATTAGTGACATAACGGAAGGACTACTTGTCATTAGTAATATAATGTACATTAGTGACATAACGGAAGGACTACTAGTCATTAATAATATAATATAAATGAGTGACAAAACGGAAGGACTACTTGTCATTAGTAATGTAACAGTAAACAGAGGCATAACGGAAGGACTACTAGTCATTAGTAATATAATATCAATTAGTGACATAACGGAAGGACTACTAGTCATTAGTAATATAATATAAATGAGTGACAAAACGGAAGGACTACTTGTCATTAGTAATATAACAGTAAACAGAGGTATAACGGAAGGACTATTAGTCATTAGTAATATAACAGTAAACAGAGGCATAACGGAAGGACTACTAGTCATTAGTAATATAATGTACATTAGTGACATAACGGAAGGAGTACTCGTCATTAGTAATATAATATAAATTAGTGACATAACGGAAGGACTACTTGTCATTAGTAATATAACAGTAAACAGAGGCATAACGGAAGGACTATTTGTCATTAGTAATATAATGTACATTAGTGACATAACGGAAGGACTACTTGTCATTAGTAATATAATGTACATTAGTGACATAACGGAAGGACTACTAGTCATTAGTAATATAATATAAATTAGTAACATGACGGAAGGACTACTCGTCATTAGTAATATAATATAAATGAGTCATAACGGAAAGACTACTAGTCATTAGTAATATGATATAAATTAGTGACATAACAGAAGGACTACTAGTCCTTAGTAATATAATGTACATTAGTGACATAACAGAAGGACTACTAGTCCTTAGTAATATAATGTACATTAGTGACATAACAGAAGGACTACTAGGACGTTATGTCACTAATGTCACTAATTTATATTATATTACTAATGACGAGTAGTCCTTATATCGGAAGGACTACTCGTCATTAGTAATATAATATAAATTAGTGGCATAACGGAAGGACTACTCGTCTTTAGTAATATAACAGTAATCAGAGGCATAACGAAAGGACTACTCGTCCTTAGTAATATGATATAAATTTGCGACATAACGGAAGGACTACTTGTCATTAGTAATATAATATAAATGAGTGACATAACGGAAGGACTAATAGTCATTAGTAATATAATGTACATTAGTGACATAACGGAAGGACTACTAGTCCTTAGTAATATAATGTACATTAGTGACATAACGGAAGGACTACTTATCATTAGTAATATAATATAAATGAGTGACATAACGGAAGGACTACTCGTCATTAGTAATATAATGTACATTAGTGACATAACGGAACGACTACTAGTCATTAGTAATATAATATAAATTAGTGACATAACGGAAGGACTACTAGTCATTAGTAATATAATATAAATTAGTGACATAACGGAAGTATTACTTGTCATTAGTAATATAATATAAATTAGTGACATAACGGAACGACTACTAGTCATTAGTATTATAATGTACATTAGTGACATAACGGAAGGACTACTAGTCCGTTATGTCACTAATGTACATTATATTACTAACTAGTAGTCCTTCTGTTATGTCACTAATGTACATTATATTACTAAGGACTAGTAGTCCTTCTGTTATGTCACTAATGTACATTATATTACTAAGGACTAGTAGTCCTTCTGTTATGTCACTAATGTACATTATATTACTAAGGAGGAAGGACTACTAGTCCTTAGTAATATAATATAAATTAGTGACATAACGGAAGGACTACTCGTCATTAGTAATATAATGTACATTAGTGACATAACGGAAGGACTACTAGTCATTAGTAATATAATATAAATTAGTGACATAACGGAAGGACTACTTGTTATTAGTAATATAATATAAATGGGTGACATAACGGAAGGACTACTCGTTATGTCACTAATGTACATTATATTACTAATGACTAGTAGTCCTTCTGTTATGTCACTAATGTACATTATATTACTAAGGACTAGTAAGTAGTACTTCCGTTATGTCACTAATGTACATTATATTACTAAGGACTAGTAAGTAGTACTTCCGTAATGTCACTAATGTACATTATATTACTAATGACAAGTAGTCCTTCCGTTATGTCACTAATGTACAATATATTACTAATGACTAGTAAGTAGTCCTTTCGTTATGTCACTAATGTACATTATATTACTAATGACAAGTAGTCCTTCCGTTATGTCACTAATGTACATTATATTACTAATGACGGAAGGACTACTAGTCATTAGTAATATAATATAAATTAGTGACATAACGGAAGGACTACTTGTCATTAGTAATATAATGTACATTAGTGACATAACGAAAGGACTACTCGTCATTAGTAATATAATGTACATTAGTGACATAACGGAAGGACTACTAGTCATTAGTAATATAATGTACATTAGTGACATAACGGAAGGACTACTAGTCATTAGTAATATAATGTAGATTAATGACATAACGGAAGGACTACTAGTCCTTAGTAATATAATGCACATTAGTGACATAACGGAAGGACTACTTACTAGTCCTTAGTAATATAATATAAATTAGTAACATAACGGAAGGACTACTTGTCATTAGTAATATAATGTACATTAGTGACATAACGGAAGGACTACTTGTCATTAGTAATATAATGTACATTAGTGACATAACGGAAGGACTACTAGTCCTTAGTAATATAATATAAATTACTGACATAACGGAAGGACTACATCTTTTGATTAAGGTAATTCTTACCAGTAAGGACCTTAAGGACGGACGAAAGAAATCTGTTTCTTGTTTTTGTCCGATGAACCATTTTTTAATCCGTACTTGAAAGGGGGCGCTGGCTTCGTGCTCTTCTGTTCGAAATAAATAAAGTTGTTGTTGAATAAAAGTAAAGTGAAATTCTATAAAAATGTGTTCAGTTATTTTATGTTCTAACTGGTAAATATAAATAAGTAAATGATGATCATTATGAGGGAAAATTTTAAGAGATGTTATTAACACTAATTATATAGTCAAAAATAACTTAGTTTACTTGGATAATTACCTGAAATGAATCGAATCTATTCAGAATTCAAGATACATTTAGTGTTATAAAATGTTTTAGTTTTATCTATAATGTTCACTGACCACTACATCTTATTTATCTGATGGTCAACTAAATCCGCAGTCAGTGGTTCATATGGCCATGATGGAGAAAGTTCTGGTTGGAATTTGGAGTTTTTCACACACACACAACCATGTATATGTATATAAAAAAACAGTTGACCTTTACTACAAATGATATGCCAAGCCATGTTCGTGACATCAAAGCCGAACGATATTCCAGCATCGTCAGAAGTGTAATTCAATGCTGACGTAGTGTTTTAGTAGACGTGTAACTCCGTCAGTTACTAGCAGATGTAAACGTGGGATGGGATGCGTGGGAGGTTTATGAATGTTTTTATTATTATTATTCGAAACATGCCAGTGACAACATAAAGATTAAAAGTACACAAGAATAAAATTATTCATGTCCTCTGGTTTTTAATTATTCAAGTAACATTTTATTTTGTATTTATCAAAAAGTAATAAGTAACATCTGACTTAAAAACTTCTCACTTATTACAAGTGTGTCTCTCTTGAAACCACTCAAACATAAGCGTGTCTCTCTTAAAAATCCCTCAAACATAAGTGTGCTTATCTTGAAATCCCTCAAACATAAGTGTGTCTCTCTTGAAATCCCTCAAACATAAGTGTGCCTCTCTTGAAACCCCTTAAACATAAGTGTGTCTCTCTTGAAATCCCTCAAACATAAGTATGCCTATCTTGAAATCCCTCAAACATAAGTGTGTCTATCTTGAAATCCCTCAAACATAAGTGTGTCTCTCTTGAAATCCCTCAAACATAAGTGTGCTTATCTTGAAATCCCTCAAACATAAGTGTGCTTATCTTGAAATCCCTCAAAC
>NW_013676909.1:7104-7613 GCF_000517525.1 Limulus polyphemus | reverse complement strand
GTCTCTCTTGAAATCCCTCAAACATAAGTGTGCCTCTCTTGAAATCCCTCAAACATAAGTGTGCCTCTCTTGAAATCCCTCAAACATAAGTGTGCCTCTCTTGAAATCCCTCAAACATAAGTGTGTCTCTCTTGAAATCCCTCAAACATAAGTGTGTCTCTCTTGAAATCCCTCAAACGGCTGGTAGGATTTGAAAACAAAATACAATTACAGAATTAATGCTTTATAAATTACGAATATAAATTGTTTGTGTTTTTGTCCTAAATATGATTGAAACTACATAGACTGTAAGTATACTCCATGACTGAAAGTACATAGACTGTAAGTACACCCCATGATTGAAAGTACATAGACTGTAAGTACACCCCATGATTGAAAGTACATAGACTGTAAGTATACCCCATGATTGAAAGTACATAGACTGTAAGTATACTCCATGATTGAAAGTACATAGACTGTAAGTATACCCCATGATTGAAAGTACATAGACTGTAAGTATACCCCATGAT
>NW_013676909.1:3823-6104 GCF_000517525.1 Limulus polyphemus | reverse complement strand
TGATTGAAAGTACATAGACTGTAAGTATACCCCATGATTGAAAGTACATAGACTGTAAGTATACCATATGATTGAAAGTACATAGACTGTAAGTATACCCCATGATTGAAACTACATAGACTGTAAGTATACCCCATGATTGAAAGTACATAGACTGTAAGTATACCCCATGATTGAAAGTACGTAGACTATAAGTATACCCCATGATTGAAAGTACATAGACTGTAAGTATACCCCATGATTGAAAGTACATAAACTGTAAGTATACCCCACGTAATGAAAGATGAAACTGGAGAAATTTCATCAGTGCCCCTAGTGGCCACCCCACTGACTGATCTATATTTAACCAGCACTGATACTATAAAATCTGCACATTAATCAAAAAATAAAATGATATACCTCAGATCATTCCTAGTTGGCTAAACTATATTTAACACGTCACAATGTCAAAGCCTTGGAGGAGTTAGAGGACAAACAAACAAATTACAGTAGGGTTACACAGCAGGAAAACATCTTTCCAAGGGACAGTATAGTTCGACCAGTCTGGCTAATGGCGCCCTCTGTAACCTGATCAGTTTAGCGATGATTAGCAATAGATGTCTACTCGTTTCAAGTAAAAAGATCTGTCCTGTCATACCTCAGTTTAAACCCTCTTTTCCGACTTAACATGGTTTTTATAAAAGAGGTCTTATATTGCACTATTGACTCTGAAAGCACTTTTTTTGTTACACTACCAGTTTAGAAATTGGTTTTCTATCACGTTATGGGTTTAGGAAGTGTTCTCTGTATTTTACTACAGGTTTAGAAAAGCATTCTTTGTCTTATAACGCATGTTTAGGAAGTGTTCTCTGTATTTTACTACAGGGTTACAAAGCTGTTTTTATCTTATAATACAGGTTTAGAAAGTGTTCTCTGTATTTTACTACAGGTTTACAAAGCTGTTTTTGACTTATAATACAGGTTTAGAAAGGGTTCTCTGTATTTTACTACAGTTTTAGAAAGCTGTTTATGACTTATAATACAGGTTTAGAAAGCGTTCTCTGTATTTTACTACAGATTTACAATACTGTTTATGACTTATAATACAGGTTTAGAAAGTGTTCTCTGTATTTTACTACAGGTTTACAAAGTTGTTTATGACTTATAATACAGGTTTAGGAAGTGTTCTCTGTATTTTACTACAGGTTTGCAAAGTTGTTTATGACTTATAATACAGGTTTAGGAAGTGTTCTCTGTATTTTACTACAGGTTTGCAAAGTTGTTTATGACTTATAATACAGGTTTACAAAGCGTTCTCTGTATTTTACTACAGGTTTAGAAAGTTGTTTATGACTTATAATACAGGTATAGAAAGTGTTCTCTGTATTTTACTACAGGTTTACAAAGTTGTTTATGACTTATAATACAGGTTTACAAAGCGTTCTCTGTATTTTACTACAGGTTTAGAAAGTTGTTTATGACTTATAATACAGGTTTAGGAAGAGCCTTTTATATTACAATAAATCTTTCTACGAACTTTGACTCGTTATACTTTCAAATACTAGACGCCATCTAATTACGAGTGACTTTTACAAAATTCTCTCCTTAAAAAAAAAATTCTAATATGATCGATATATTGTATAAAACCAGCACCGTCGTCACCTAGGTGATGTACAGACGTCACACATATTGATGACGTTGGTCTGTTGTAACCATTACTCAAACAGGTAGCAAAAATACAATTTAGAAACTTCAAGAAACAATTTCATAAGTTCATGACAGGCGACAGCTGCCTGTAATTAAAGAGCCACCTGACGTCTGTCCATTAACTGGAACCGTCAATGCTGTGCATTTTGGAATTGTCAATGTTGTGTATGTTGTGTTACGTCTCTGTTCGTTAGTTAATTTTCCTTAAATTCGTTCCGACGAAACTTTAGCGACACAAGTCCTTTCTTAAATAAAACTGGTTTATTCTTTCCGGATACAACTTTACCGATACACTTAATTTCAACAGTCGCTCTATAACAAACGCTATATCTCACGTGGCCAACATATCTCTGACTGCAGTCCAATTACTCAATACACTATTGTCCCGTCACGTTGAAATGCTAGGGCATTCTTGAAGGAACAGGATACTTCTAGAAATACGTGGCGTGATACTAGTCACGTGACCTCGCTGACGCAACAGTTGAAACTGTCAATGTTGTGCATGATGGAACTGTCGATGTTGTGTATGATGGAACTGTCGATGTTGTGTATGATGGAACTGTCAATGTTGTGTATGTTGGAACTGTCCAATGTT
>NW_013676909.1:1161-2936 GCF_000517525.1 Limulus polyphemus | reverse complement strand
TATGATGGAACTGTCGATGTTGTGTATGATGGAACTGTCGATGTTGTGTATGATGGAACTGTCAATGTTGTGTATGTTGGAACTGTTAGTATTCTGTGTTTGGAACTGCTAATTTTTTGTATGTTTGTTTATATGTATATATAACATAAGAGCCTAAAACTAAATATTCTTCAAAGTTTTTTTAAAAAAGTCTAAACTAAAGAACATTTAAAACCTTTATGTACCTTTCACGATGATATATTGCTAAATGTAATACTGAAGTTTTTAAGTGCAGAGACAAACACTATAAACCTAAATAAGTATTTAAGACGTTCTTGGCCTAATTACTTAAACTTTCTATACGAGATTTAGTTTATTATACCCAAATAATTATGTTACGACCAGTAAAAAGCGGAAAGAACCAGGTTGATCTGCCTCATGTTTTCTTCCTATAAAAATCATTATTTGTATAACTTTAAACGTAAAGTGGAACATGAATTATTCAGATGGAAATTGTCTTTATACACATGTGTAATGTGCAATGCGTTATGTAATTATTTTGTTAGTGTCGTAGGCTTAGCGTAAACTACACATTGGGCTGTGTACCTCAGTCCACTGCTCTGTGGGGGGTAGTTCTACCTCCGTGTTTATTCTTAACTGAACATGTGCAGGGTTTTGTGTTGAACAAAATCTAAACTCTTTACAAAGATGCTCTGTTATATATATCTATATCAATACAATAGTACTGTCTGTTGTATGTTATCTATATAAATACAATAGCACTGTCTGCTGTGTGCATCTATATAAATATAATAGTACTGTCTGTTGTATGTATCTATATAAATATAATAGTACTGTCTGTTGTATGTATCTATATAGATATAATAGTACTGTCTGTTGTATGTTATATATATAAATATAATAGTACTGTCTGTTGTATGTTATCTATATAAATATTATAGTACTGTCTCTTGTATGTTATCTATAGATATATAATAGTAATGTCTCTTGTATGTTATCTATATAAATATAATAGTACTGTCTGCTGTATGCATCTACATAAATACAATAGAACTGTCTGCTGTAGAACTGTCAGTTGTATGCATACATATAAATACAATAGTACTGTCTGCTGTATGCATCCATATAAATATGATAGTACTGTCTGCATCTATATAAATACAATAGTACTGTCTGCTGTATGCATCTATATAAATACAATAGTGCTGTATCCATCTATATAAATATAATAGTTCTGTCTGTTGTATGTTATGTATATAAATATAATATTACTGTCTGCTGTCTGTTATCTATGTAAATGCAATATTTTTGTATATTGGAACTGTTAGTATTCTGTGTTTGGAACAGCTAATGTTTTGTATGT
This sequence comes from Limulus polyphemus, assembly GCF_000517525.1. Taxonomy (NCBI): domain Eukaryota; kingdom Metazoa; phylum Arthropoda; class Merostomata; order Xiphosura; family Limulidae; genus Limulus; species Limulus polyphemus. Next base: position 1,573 of record NW_013676909.1, on the reverse strand, counting down.
TAGAACTGTTATATTCTGTCTTTGGAACTGCTAATGTTTTGTACGTTGGAACTGTTAGTATTCTGTGTTTGGAACTGGTAATGTTTTGTATGTTAGAACTGTTATATTCTGTCTTTGGAACTGCTAATGGGTGCATGTTGGAACTGTCAATGTTGTGCATGTTGGAACTGTCAATATTGTGTATGTTGGAACTGTCAATATTGTGTATGTTGGAACTGCTAATGTTTTGTATGTTGGAACTGTTAGTATTCTGCGTTTAGAACTGCTAATGTTTTGTAGGTTGGAACTGTTAGTATTATGTGTTTGGAACTGCTAATGTTTTGTATGTTGGAACTGTTAGTATTCTGTGTTTGGAACTGCTAATGTTTTGTATGTTGGAACTGTTAGTATTCTGTGTTTGGAACTGCTAATG
>NW_013676909.1:0-945 GCF_000517525.1 Limulus polyphemus | reverse complement strand
GTTGTATGTTATCTATACAAATATAATAGTACTGTCTGTTGTATGTTATCTATATAAATACAATAGCACTGCCTGTTGTATGTTATCTATATAAATATAATAGCACTGTCTGTTGTATGTTATCTATACAAATATAATAGTACTGTCTGTTGTATGTTATCTATATAAATACAATAGCACTGCCTGTTGTATGTTATCTATATAAATATAATAGCACTGTCTGTTGTATGTTATCTATACAAATATAATAGTACTGTCTGTTTGTATGTTATCTATATAAATACAATAGCACTGCCTGTTGTATGTTATCTATATAAATATAATAGCACTGTCTGTTGTATGTTATCTATACAAATATAATAGTACTGTCTGTTGTATGTTATCTATATAAGCATAATAGTAGTGTCTGTTGTATGTATATATATAAATATAATAGCACTTTCTGTTGTATGTATCTATATAAATACAATAGTACTTTCTGTTGTGTGTATCTATATAAATACAATAGTACTGTCTGTTGTATGTTATCTATATAAATATAATAGTACTGTCTCTTGTATGTATCTATATAAACATAATAGTACTGTCTCTTGTATGTATCTATATAAACATAATAGTACTGTCTCTTGTATGTATCTATATAAACATAATAGTACTGTCTCTTGTATGTATCTATATAAACATAATAGTACTGTCTCTTGTATGTATCTATATAAATATAATAACACTGTCTCTTGTATGTTATCTATATAAATATAATAACACTGTCTCTTGTATGTTATGTATATAAATATAATAGTACTGTCTCTTGTATGTTATGTATATAAATATAATAGTACTGTCTCTTGTATGTTATCTATATAAATATAATAGTACTGTCTCTTGTATGTTATCTATATAAATATAATAGTACTGTCTCTTGTATGTTATCTGTAGAAATATAAT